>NC_061120.1:38118795-38119536 GCF_002878395.1 Capsicum annuum | reverse complement strand
ATTTTGGTCATTTTCGCCCATTTTGGTCCTATATATATATATATCCATGTAGAGAAGAGAAGTTCATTTTCTCTCATTTCTTTTCCAAGAAAGATCTAGAACTAGGGTTTCTTCCAAAATCCTAAATCAAATCTTCTACAAGAAAATTCAAGAATCTTCCAAAGAATTCACCAAGTTGTTCAAGAATCAAGTTCTCCAAGTCAAAGGCATCAACTTAGCTCAAAGTGTGAAGAAGAGTTTTCAATCAAGCTTGCTCATCTTAAAATCATAATCCAAGGTATGTGGGGTTTGAACAAGAACACTTCTTTCGTTCTTGTGCCCAAAGATTTAATTTCTACTATTGAAATTCATGATTTTGCAAAGTGAGTTTACACCCAAATTGCTTTATTAATGATTTATGATATTTGAGCTATTCAAGATTGATACACATGACTATTTCATCATTTTATTTCTTAAATTGAGAATTGATACCATGAGTTGAATATTGTTATTATAAGTTGATGATTTTTGAATGATTTGAGATAAGAGTCAAGATTTAAGCTTTTCGATGAGAAGTTTGATTATTGAATATATATATATTGATATTTGAGCTTGAGAGTCAAGAATGAGTTCTATGATGTTTTCTTGAAGTTTTTGATACATGATTATTTTATAATTTTCAAATTATGACTTGATATTTAATATTGTGAATTTCATGTTTCTACCATGAGTTGGTATTTCAAGGGCTTTCAAGACATGTGT
>NC_061120.1:37994768-38118695 GCF_002878395.1 Capsicum annuum | reverse complement strand
ATGATTTAAGTTTTTCTATGAGAATTTTTATTATTGAATATATATATTTTGATATTTGAGCTTGAGAGTCAAGAATGAGTTCTATGATGTTTTCTTGAAGTTTTTGATACATGATTATTTTATAATTTTCAAATTATGACTTGATATTTAATATTGTGAATTTCATGTTTCTACCATGAGTTGGTATTTCAAGGGCTTTCAAGACATGTGTCAAGCGTTAAGCTTCCTTATGACAAATTGAATTATTGAGTATATTGATTCATGAGATTGAGTTGTTACAATGAGTCTTGATATTTTCTCACAGTTATTGATGTTTCCATGACTTAATGAATTGATGCATTTTAATATTGAGAAAGATTGATTTGATTTGAGTCGAGTTAGAAATCCACACATTAATTATGATTTGATAAATGGGAAAGAGATTTAATTTGGTCTTCATGATAGACCCTTGTGATATCTGTGGTGGATTTTCTAACGCATTTTGAGCTTGTGTTTGGGAGTAGTATTTAGCACCGAGCGGAAAATGTGATATTTCTCCCAAAACTACGTGCCACCGTAGGATTGAGATTGATAATTATGGGCCGGAGGCCGAGTATGAGAGTGTGATCACTAAATTTAGGTTGTACTCCCTGGCAAGAGTACGACGCTCCCGCCAATATGGGGTTCTCTCCTTAGGAGGGCAAAACGTTGGACTCCATGTAGCTCACATGGTTTATGTCGGTTATAAGAACCTCCCAAGTCCATAAGAGTTCAAGTTTCATGATTTACCGAGTCACTCTAAGTCATGAGTTAAAGAGTTTGAGTTGAGTATAGTGATTTATGAGATATATAATGCTTGCATTACTATTGATGATTTACAAGGAATATATTTCAGTTAATTCAAGCAAAGAAAGTCGTTATCATCAGCATGTATGATTTTTATAATCATTTATGATATTATTTATAATGTTGCATTGCACCCCCACATACTCAGTACATTCCTTAAAGTACCGACCCCCATATATTTCTATGTGGTACAGTGTCTTATAATGTAGGTACAAATTATAGCTCAGATACCACATTCAGTCAGTCCGCCGCCCCCGGTCAGCAGGTGACGAGTCCTTTTGATTCGAGGGCTTGAGTTGGTTACACAGTTCGAGAAGTATTGTATTTTCTTATTTTAGTCGTATTGAGCTTAGATAGTTGGGATTCATGACCTGGCTATCTAAAGTCAGTACCAGTAGAGGCTTCATAGACAGTCAGTAGAAGTTGATGTATTCAGTTTCAGTTTTGTTTGGTAAAAGTAGAGTTGTAACTTTTAAAGTTCATGTTTATATTGATCAAGTTCAGAGAAGTTCTATGTTTTTGCTGATTTTATATAGATTTAAGCATTTTATCCAGTTGCTTATGAGTTATGCCAGTAGGAGAGTTAGCTCGGGGTCACTTGTGCCCCTAAGCACCGTGTGACGTCTCGGGACCCAATTTCGGAACGTTACACTTAGGTTTTAGAAATATTTATCATATTTAACGAATGATAAAATATGTTACTATTAGACGTGGTCATTAAACTGGAGAGCTAAGATGAATTTCAAATTTGACAAGCGTAGAAAAAGATTTTATTTAGTGTTTGAAGTTAACTAATATTAATTATAATTTTAAAATAATTTATTCTTTTATATATTTTTGTTGATTGATATGAGACACATGTGCAAAGTACATACACTAATTAATTTGAATGTTTTTATAAAACTAAATGTGAAGCTAAATTTATGTACTTATTAGCAACCATGTATTTTTATTGAGAATGGAGGTAATCGTATGATATGTGTTACCAAGACTTGTAGGTAAGATCTATAAAGTAATGATTATAACTGTTGTGTTGTAATGATCAAGTGCTCGCATGTTTAAAATATCAAAGTATAGTTAAAATGAGGATATTAAGATGTATCTGCGGGCATACTAGGAGAGATAGAGTTAGGAACGAGGATATTTCAGAAAAGGTGAGAGTGGCTCCTGTGATGATCAAGGTGGGAAGCAAAATTGAGATGGTTAAGACATATAAATACTATAGAAGGTATTTAGATGTCTAATCCACCTATCAAATATTGTACTATAACTTATACATAGTTTAAGTTATACATATATAATCATCTAAATTGCCTTCAATTTTGATAAAAATGTAATCTTAAGATTAAAAATAACTCTCCGTTAAACATAAAGTACTTTTAGAATAAAACAACTTAATACCATTTAGAATGTCTAAACTATGATAATCATTAGTTCGGACATTTTTGTTTACATCCAATTTTCCTCCTTAGTTATTTGTGTGACGGTAATTTATCATGTTCCTCTTTAATTAACTACATTTTTATCTTTAAAATTTTATGTCATATTTTAAAAAAAATTTGTACTTGATAAAATAGCATACAAATAATACTTTATTATTATATATATTTATTCTTAATTAACGTTTGATACACGTGCAACACACGTAATCTAAATTAATAATATTAAAAGTATGAAAACCCCTAAAAAGGTGATTTAAATTTTTTGCCCTTCATTAAAAGACTTTGCAATAGACACAATTATCTTTTCATTTATTTGGTAAGAGAAAAATATGATAAGAAATATTAGGAGAATTAATATTTTAGAAGTTCTAAAATATATGATAAGAAGAAGAATTATTTTCCTCAAATTCAATTCAAATAATATTTTCTTTTACAACGTTTCCCCCCAAAAATTCCTAATGCTAATGAATAAGCTTTTATGGCGTTAATTAGGCTCCATTTTTGAATTATATTCAATTAATATTTATTTTTATAATATTTAAAATTAAGGAGTCCTAAAATATTTTGGTAAGAGAAAAATATATTATAAAAATTAGAGAGTCATAAAATATTTGGTAAGAGAAAAATATGATAAGAAATATTAGGAGAATTAATATTTTAGAAGTTCTAAAATATATGATAAGAAGAAGAATTATTTTCCTCAAATTCAATTCAAATAATATTTTCTTTTACAACGTTTTCCCCCTAAAATTCCTAATGTTAATGAATAAGCTTTTACGGCGTTAATTAGGCTCCATCTTTGAATTATTTTCAATTAATATTTATTTTTATAATATTTAAAATTAAGTAGTCCTAAAATATTTTGGTAAGAGAAAAATATATTTTAAAAATTAGAGAGTCATACAATATTTGATAAGAGAAAAATATGGTAAGAAATATTAGGAAAATTAATATTTAAGGAGTTCTAAAATATATAAGAAGAAGAACTATTTTCCTCAAATTCAATTCAAATAATATTTTCTTTTACAACGTGTTTTCCCCTAAAAGTCCAAATGCTAATGAATAAGCTTTTTACAGTGTTAATTAGGCTCCAACTTTGAATTATATAACATAGTATAATATTTTAGTTATTTTCTTTAATTATTATTTATTTTTTATAATATTTAAAATTAAGGTGTCCTAAAATATTTTTGTAGGAGAAAAATATATTTTAGAAATTAGAGAGTCATAAAATATTTGGTCAGCGAAAAATGTGGTAAGAAATATTAGGAAAATTAATATTTAAGGAGTTCTAAAATATATGGTAAGAAGTAGAACAATTTTCCTCAAATTCAATTCAAATAATATTTTTCTTTACAAGGTTTTTTCCACCTAATAGTCCTAATGCTAATGAATAAGCTTTTTACTGTGCTAATTAGGTTCCATCTTTAAATTATATAACATAGTATAATACTTTTTAGACGCGACTAAAAATTTATTTTGATCACTTTGCAGGGGTTATGAAATTTGTTCTTCCGTTGGAGGTGACTACTTACTCTTGAACTTTGCTTTCTTGTTTCTTTCTTCTACATTTTATTCTTTTGATAATTATTGCTTCAACTCCTTAAATAATTTGACAATTTGTGATTGACATATGCAAGCATAAAACTAGGTTGTGATATACATATCAGACCTTGATAAAGATGTTCTCGTAACAGGAAGGAATTTGAAGGAATTAGGCGACAGAGAAGACAACAATTGCAAGAAATTCTCACGAAAGACAAATTTTCTCAACTTCAAGCAAGGATTTTCAGAGAAGTCACAAATTATGGTATGCATTATGTCTTAAATAGTGACATACCTTTTGGTAATTCTTGAAAATTAAATACCATAAGCAACATGTGCTCTAATTTATTCTGTAACAATCATAGTAATAATATTTTTCTATGTGCACATCGTGTGCATTATTTCAGATAGGTGTGAGATCAAGTTCTTGACTCCTGAAAAGTTCGTAAATATTAAAAGTGTCAAGATCATTAAAAAACTTATTCGAACATTTTTTTCATCATTAAAATTTTTTGTTTTAAACAGAACTGTCTTTTTACCATTTTCGTTCAACTATTATTTAATTTTTTTTTTATAATATTGAATTCTAATTATATGGAATCACCACTTTAAAATATGTGGTAAAATAAAATTCTTTGGTCTATGTAAAATAGGTACTTTTAAATATTTAAGAATAATTATTTAATTATTTTTCTAATATTTAGGACTTTTAAATTAACTAAAATTGTATTTTTTTTTTCCTTGTTTAACTTGTGTATCTTAAGACTTTCAAATCACCAAATATTGTATAATAATTTTTCCTTATTTAAGACTCTTTCCTTCAAATCACTTTTCACATAAAAAAACATCAACATCACAGAAATCCTAAGTATGCTTCTAAATCTAAAACTTTTCTTCCTCTTTTTTTCTTTCTTTATGTAACATTTCTAATGCGATATGATTGCTTCATGGAAATTGAGTTCTTTAAGCATTACTATTTCTTTGTTGTTCTATAGTCTTTGGTAGGTTTTCTTGATTTGGTTTATTGTTAATTCTATTTTTAATGTGTTTATATGACTTTGTAAGAATATTTTTGTTGTTTATGGAAGTGTTGTTGAGAGTTAGAGTTAGCTAATGATGAGTGTGTGATATGAGTTCTACCTAAATTTAACAGAGGAAATTCTTGCATATGAGATTCACGAATGTATCCGGCTTGTGATCGATCAATGACTCCTTGGCAGTGGAGGATCCAATATTTAAGGATAGTGATGCTTAAAAAAAATTAAAAAGCTGAAAAAAAAGACCTCAATGAGGTTCGACCCCGAGTCATCACTTTTAGTGAATCACCTCAAGATCATCCTAATTGTCAGTGCACCCAACCAGCTTTTTGCTTGAATGAGTGCTTTTATATATTTTATAACTATTTTTGCATATTTTTTATGTAATTATACCTCCAATTTTTTAATTTACTAAATAAAAATTGTTTCTTTGCATATTGTGATAATATACCGAATTACCATCCAGACAATCTAATGTACTGCATGTGGCTTTCCCTTAGGTTTAGCTCCTATGCTTCGCTAATGTCAATATTAATGTTAATTACTATATAGGTTATTAATTATTGTTGTCAGTTTTAGAATTTCTATATATATAAAGAAATTCTAAAACTTACAACAATAATTAACATATATATATATATATATATATATATATATATATATATATATATAATATCAAGTACGAACTAACTAATATTACATTATATATTTTTCTTTGTTTAGGTTGAAGATTCACTTACAATTTTGAAACAAAAATAAGTTTTTAAAAATGAGGATCTAAGGAGCTAATACCTTATAGAAACCCATATCACTACATTGTATGTCATTTAGTTGTGACTTGAGATAAATTTTCTAACATGTCTATATATTAAAAGTATAGGATTTTTAGTGAAATGTTATTCTGTTTGTCACTAATCCTTTTTAGTGATAGATAAGCTATGAATTATCAAAAGAATATTCTTAGCTATGTTAATTTAGCGATGGATTAAGGATTTTTATCATTTACTACTTCTTTATTTAAGTACTTTAATAATATTGACTCATAAAATATGTGGAGGGAATTATGAAAAATTAAGGACTCCTAAAAATATGGTAAGAAGAAACTATATGAAAATGTACTTTCAAAGGAATATCGGGTATACTGCACTAGTAAGGTAACTGAGGTTCTGAAGAAAAGTGTAGAGTTGAGCAATTAAGTTATGGAAAAGGTATAGTAGATGTTTGTTGAATTGTCCCTTGGGGTTAAATGGATCTACGAACAATTGAAAATATCACTTTTTCAACGTCTGAATGGCTTCTCTCTTGTATACAATCTATTTGTATCGTGAAGACAAAGGAAAAATATTATGAAAGATGGTTAGTTGTTCATTATATACTAGTGTCAATGCTTCTTTAATCAAAAATTCCTTTTGCATCTTTGATGTGATATAAAATTATATAGAATTAATAGACTAAAATGGAAAAAGTGAAAATAATAATGTATCAACTTAATTACTTTCCTTAACTAGCTAATCGCTATTTATAGCCAAGTACAAAAAGGAAATTTTATCCAAAGAAGAGATGGGATATGACTCATTTGATTACATACTTGTTTGTATCTCACATGGCCACTAACTTGGACAAATGGCATCCAAATAGGTTTCATAATACTCCCCCTTTGGATGTCCATGTAATGAAAATTTTACCGAATATGCATTTGAGTGCTGCCTCATTAAAAATCTTACCAGAAAAAATTCAGTGGGATAAAAACCTTGGTTAAGGAAAAAGATTACAACGCGTATTCTTACTCCCCCTGATGAAGATCCCAATTCAAATGGTTCAGTCTTCGCATCCTAATCCTGTCTACCATCTTCTCAAAGGTTGAAGAATTGGTAAAGATTTGGTGAACAAATCTGCTGGTTTTTCACTTGAACGTATTTATTGTACATCAATATCACCATTTTTTTGGAGATCATGTGTGAAGGAGAACTTTGGCGAGATGTGCTTCGATCTATCTCCCATTATAAAGACTCTTTTTAATTGAGCTTTGAATGTTGCATTGTACCTTGATATCAAGCTTCAGGCCACATCTCTCTTTGATGGAATGTATCATTTGTCTCAACCATATGCATTCTCTACTTGCCTCATGGATTTCTATTACCTCAACATGATTTGAAAAAGTAGCAACGATGTACTGCTTTATAGATTGCCATGATATTGAAATACCTCTATATGTAAACACATAGCCTTTTTGAGATAGTGCTGTATGTGGGTCAGATAAATAACCTACATCTGCATGACCAATAAGATCTGGACTAGCTTTTTCAGTATAAAATAGGCCCATATCAATAGTCCCTTTAAGGTACCTCAATATTTGCCTAACTCTGTCTAGTATCTTCGCGTAGGAAAAGAACTATACCTTGCTAGCAAATAAACAGAAAATTCTATAAACGACATTGTAGCATTAGCAAAGTACATAAGTGCACCAATAGCACTGAGATATGGTACTTTGGGACCAAGAATTTCTTCACCCTCTTCCAGAGGTTGGAATTGATCTTTACTCACTTTAAGTGATCGAACAACCATTGAAGTACTTAATAGATATGTTTTGTCCATGTGAAATCGTTTCAAAACCTTCTCGGTATAGGCAGTTTGGTGAATGAAGACCCCTTATTCTAAATGTTCAATTTGCAAACCAAGACAAAGTTTTATCTTTCCAAGGTCTTTCATTTCGAATTATTTCTTTAGATATTCAATAGCCTTTTGGACATCTTCTGGAGTCCTAATGAGATTTATATCATCCACATAAATAACAAGTATGACAAACCCTAATGTCATTTTCTTAATAAAAATACATAGACAATGACATCATCACGAATTCTCCTATTTCAATAAGAGACGTGTTTGGCCCGCTTTGAAGACAGCCAGGAACTACTAGCACAAGATCCAGTATTTGAAAAAAAGGTTCTTTCAAGTACTCACTCAGGCGATTATACCACATACATCCCGATTGTTTTAGACCGTATAACGATCTTTGTAATCTTATCAAATATAATCTCCGAGACCTTGAACTATATGCTTCAGGCATTTTTAATCCTTCTGGGATTCTCATGTAAATATCATTATAAAGTGAACCATAAAGATAAGCTATAACCACATCCATTCGATGAATTTTAAGAATTTCATGTACAGCTAGACCGATGAGGTATCAAAATATTATTGCATCCATAACGGGTGAATATGTTTCTTCATAGTCAACGCCGGGTTTTTCAGAGAACCCTTGTGCAACAAGGCGTTCCTTGTATCTTACAATTTCATTTTTCTCATTTTTTTTACGTGAGAAGACCCATTTATAGCCGACTGGTTTTACACCATTTGGGGCTTGGACTACAGGTCTAAAAACCTCTTGTTTAACAAGCGAGTTCAATTCTGATTAAATCGCATCTTGCCATTTTAGCCAATCATTTCTTCATCGATATTCTTCGACAAATAGAGGTTTAAGGTCCTCATTATCTTGCATGATATTTAATGTGACATTATATGCAAAAATATTATCCACCATAATTTTTTATCGATCCAAATTTACCTCATCACTAGTAGAACTTATTAAAAGTTCTTCATTCAACTGAGTCTCGGGTTCACTGATTTCTTCAGGAATATAAGGATTAACTAGATTTTGAGTCTCTTCAGGAGAATCTTTTATAATATTATCTTTATCATTCTTCGCGATTCTTTTTCTAGGATTTTTATCCTTTGAACCCAATGGCCTTCCACGCTTCAGGCGTATTTCGGATTCAGAAGCTATGACATTAGTAGATAGTCCTTTGGGGACTTAAATTCGGACAGGCACATTCACTGCAGGGAGATGTGACTTAGTTATCCTTTTCAAATCAGTAAATACATCTGGCATTTGATTTGTTAGTTTCTGTAACTGAATGATCTTCTGAACCTCATTTTCACATATGAGGGTACGTGGATCAAAATGAGATAATAATAAAAAATTTTGCTCAATTTCTCTTTTAAGTTCATGTTTCTCTCCCCCTAATTACGGAAAATTTGTTTCATCAAATTGATAATCTGCAAATCGAGCAGTAAAAAAATCTTTCGTCAATGGTTTGAAGCAGTAAATTATAGAGGGTGACTCAAACCCAACATATATTCCTAACCTTCTCTGGGGGCCCATCTTTGTATGCTAAGGTAGTGCAACTGGCACATATACAACACATCTAAAAATTTGTAAATGTGCAATATTTGGCTCATGACCAAGGACCAATGGTAACGTGGAGTACTTATTATAATGAGTTGGTCTGAGACGAACAAGTGATGTTGCATGTAAGATAGCATATCCCCAAACAGTAGTGGGCAATTTCATTTTCGTAAGTAGAGGTCTTGCTATCAATTGCAGGCGCTTAATAAATGACTCAGCAAGGCCATTTTGAGTATGAACATAAGCGACTGGATGTTCAACCTTTATCCCAACTAACATACAATAATCATCAAAAGTTTGGAATGTAAATTCTCTAGAATTATCGAGGCGAATAGCCTTAATAGGATAATCTGAGAATTGCTCCTTTAATCATATAATTTGTGCCAATAATTTCGCAAATGATGGGTTGCGAGATGATAAGAGACATGCATGATACCATCTTGAAGATGCGTCTATTAGGACCATAAAATATCTAAATGACCCATTAGATGGTTGAATAGGTCCACATATATCCCCATGTATATGTTCTAGAAGCAGAGGGGATTCGACGCCAACTTTCAGTGGCGATGGTTTGGTTATAAGTTGCCTTGATAACAAGCAACACATAAAAATTCATCACTTGTAAGAATCTTCAGGTTCTTTAGTGGCTGTCCTTTTAATTTTTCAATGATTAGTTTCATCATTATTGAGCCAAGATGGCCTATTCGATTATGCCAAAGCATAAATATATTTAGATCGGTAAACTCCTGGTTTACGATAGAGTGTGCCTCAGTTGTACTAATTTTGGCATAGTATAAGCCGGAAAACAAAGTTGGTAAGCTCTCCAACACTTGTTTTTGACCTGAGACATTCTTGGTAATGCCAAGATATTCAACATTTATTTTATTTATTGTCTCAATATGATATTCATTTCGGCGGATATCTTTAAAACTCAATCAACTTCTTGGGGATTTAGAAAAGAACAATGCATCTTCTATAACAAATTTTGTCCCCTTAGGCGGAAATAAAGTAGCTCTTCCGGAGCCTTCAATCAGTTTTGAATTACCAAAAATTATTGTAACATTTATTTTTCTTCTAAGTAAGTGAAAAAAGTATTTTTCATCTTTAAATATTGCGTGCATTGTTCCACTATCAATTAGACAAATATCATCACGATTGATTATTAATCCAAATAAGACTTGAGGAGTATCCAATTTTTCTTCAAGATGAAAACATAAATAAAGTAAATATTATAGCAATACTAGCACATAACGTATTTACACAAACTTTAGTTATTTACAAGACTAGTGAGATACTATTAACAGAAATGTAAATTAATACAACTTAATAGGAAAGTAAAATAATCAAACTATTTCATAATCATCACTAACAGGGTGAGTAACATGTCCTTCAGGGATAATAAAGAAATCTGAGACATCTAAATTCATGGGCTCAATATTATCTTCAGTGATAAAGTTTGCCTCTACATCGTTATATGTTTTCTTAAGGACGTCTGATAAAGCTTCACCAGATGCTTTGGCGTACAACAGGTACGCGACCAGTGTCCCTTTCTTCTACATCGATAACATTTATTTTCAGCGTTCGTCCTTGCCGCTGCTTCAGGAGCTTCACCTTTCTTCTAGCAATACTGGTGCTGAGGGTCATTGTTTATTGTAAGACGATCTCCCTAATTAAAATACTTTCCACGACCACGACTAGGGCCACGACTTCTTTCATGTCTAGTTGGGTGAAAATTTACAGCATTCACTTCAAGAAATGAAAAGATCAATATATTGTTCAGCAATAAAAAGATGAGAAATCAATTAAGAATATTTTTTAAATCCCATTTCTCAGTACTACTGCTGCAGAAGCATACTCGAGGAGGAAAAGGTAGAGAACGTTTTCTCTAACATGTCATGATCTGTGATGTCTTTCCCGCATAAATAAAACTGTGATTTAATTCTAAATATTGCAGAATTATAATCAGTTATATTTTTGAAATCTTGCAACCTCAGATGGGTCCATTTATAACGAGTTTGTGGAAGGATAGATGGTCGTATCTTTCTTGTAAATTATTCCACAATATAAGTGGATCCTTAATTGTGAGCTATTCCATCTTCAAACCTTCGTCAAGATGATGACAGAGAAATATCATGGTCTTGGCCTTGTTTTGATTTGATGCCTGATTTCCATTTTTTATGGTGTCTGCCAGACCCATCGCATCTAATGTATTTCAGCATCCAGTGCCCAAGACATGTAAGTATTTCCCGATATATCTAGGGAAACAAATTCGCGTTTGGATATGTTTGACATTATTTAAGAAAAATAAATACTAACCTTAATTAAAAAAATTTTGTAGAGACTCGTGTTGATAAAGTGATATAAAATTATATAGAATTAATAGATCGAAATGGAGAAAGTGAAAACAATAATGTATCTATTTAGTTACTTTCCTTAACTAGCTAATGACTATTTATATCCAAGTACAAAGAGGAAATTTTATCCAACTGAGAGGTGAGATATGACTCATTTGATTACATACTTGTTTGTATGCCACATGGCCACTAACTTGGACAAATGGCATCCAAATAGGTTTCATAACTTGGACAAATGACATCCAAATAGATTTCATAATATGATGTATTTTTTTCAATTTTTATTCTCTCTTTTTGATAATTCATCAAAGATTTATCTCGAATGAAAAATAAAAAAATTAACTTTATCTTTTTTTCTATTATCCTTTTACAAAAACAATTTTAATGTAGAGATAAGCAAGGGACTAAAAGAAGCCTAATTCAGTTTGAAATTATTGTTTAGCACAGATCATATATTCAGAATAAAAATACTTGTTTTCTCATGCTTAATTAGTAGACAAAGTATCCAATTTTATACGATAAGAATTTTTACATAAGACTATGAGTTTATTTATACTATTTGAATTTTTTGCCATTCATTAAAATATTTTACTATTGATGAAATCGTTTTTTCACTTTTCGCCCCAATTATTATGTCATTATCTCTATAATATTTAAATATTAACTATGATAAATATATGAAAAATTAAAATAGAAAGACTCCTAAGTTTATTGGGTACTTGAGTCCTAAATATGTGGAAAGTAAAATAAACGTGAATTCCTTATAATATGATTTAATATTGATTAAAGTAGTAATTTAAAACTCGTACAAAATTTGTGTGGAAATTCTAATCACAACAAATTCTGTTTGGACTTTGAAATACAATTTTTAAAAGGATATAAATTCAATAATCACCGAAGACAAATTCTATTAAAAGCGACTATAAAATGACTCTTACATTGTACTCCATCCGTCCCACAAAACTTTGACCATGTTCACTTATTTTCACTTTCTTAAAAACGATTTCAAATTAGATTTGGCATTTTTATGGTTAAACACTATAATTTTCATTAAAATTAAATGTACAAAAAATAAAAAATTCTCATGATCAAACCAGCTCATACTTTGATTAGTGTTAGGTGCAAATAACTAAATTGTTAATTATTCTACCTATATAAATGTCAATTGTGTTATACAAATAGTTTGGTTAGTGTTGGTTTCAAATTGATAGATTTCTTGTTATGATTACCTTACAGGTGTTATATTGCAGGTAGTTTGAGAAGAAACATGACGTTAGTGACCAAATCACAATAGAATTGGAAAGTACATGTATTTTTGAGGTTACATTCATTATTTTTAATGTTATAAAATTTTGATTTAGAGTCCTCAGCTTTCTATTCTTTTTTCAAATTTAGGAGTTTTCTTTTTGTTAGGATTTGTCTCGATTTTATATTATAATTAGAATTATTTAGCTGGATGAAAAGAAAAATTGCAAAACATCTCTTTCATATTTGATTAATCTATTTTTATAGGAAAAAATTTAGATTTTTATAAATTAAGGATCTTTTCTTTCCCCAAATAATAAAATATCTACCCCAATATAATCTTTAATTTATTTAGAGGGAATATTCTCTCAATAAATTTTATATTTTTAATATTAGTTTTTCAATATGTAGTTCACTTGACAAAATCTATATATATAATAATGCAAAGAAGTTAGCCTAAAATTAAGCCAAGTGACATATTTAGAACTAGCCACTTGGTATTTTGGCAACAAGAATCTATTTTGTTGGCAGCAAAATTTATTAGGGAAAAAGACAGAAACGACACTTCAAACTAAACTATTTCCATGAAAATGATCATGGAATTTAAATTCCACTTTCTAATCATTTCAATTTACTGGCTTGTTCTATACCGTTTCTACACACCTTCTATATAGTTTCTATTCAAATCTTATGCATATAAAGATTCTATACAGAAATTATACAGTTTTGATACACAATTTATATAATAATTATACTTTTTTTTTACACGTTTTATACAACAATTATATAATTTTCATACAATTTCTATAAATATTTTTATATGTATTTTATACATATACATATTTGATAGAACTATACAATTTCTATACATATATCTTATATAGATACATATTCTATTTAACAATTATATCATTTTTATATAATTTAATTATTATTTCTAAACAATAGATAAAAGAAAAATATTTGATCAATTAAAAAATTTATAGCAACAAAAATTGAAATATTTTTAAAAGGGCCGAATTGCCCAAGTTGAATACTGTATCAGTATTGTATATATATTGTATCATTATTGTATATGGACTGTATATGAATTATGTAGGTTAAAATGACCCAAATTAGTAAATGACTATAAAACGGAAATAGTATATCCGACCGGACACTTTTTGAAAAGTTTTCAAACTTGAGCTATTTATTTTAAAAAGTGCTATAGAGTGTCCTTTTCCAAATTTATTTTGGTGAATAATCAATTAGTAATCAAGCAACTTATATTGAAGAAATTACTATAACCAAAAGGTCATTCCAAAATTTAAAAACTTCAATAGAGATGCAATTCCTTAAAATATGTGAATAATTAATTTAAACAACATAACTAACAATATTATAAAAAGGAAATATTTTTTATTTTAGTACAATTGAGTAAATCAAGAAAATATTACAAAAAATGAATTATAAAATAGTAATCATGTAACTTATATGAATAAGATTATAATAATCAAAAAGTCATTTCAAAATAAAAAAATATTATGAAAAAAAATGTTATCTCTCGAAAAATTTACACAATTAATTTAAATAATAATATTATTTAAAAACATTTATGAGTTCACTACAATTTAGTAAATCAAGAAAGTATTAAAAAAAATCAATTAGAGAATAACTAACTAATAATCAAGTAACTTATATCAAAGCATGGCTTGATCTTGCTCCCACAAGATCAATCTTGGGCTTGTTAGTTGAAAAATAAAAAAAAAATGTTGAAAAACTAAAAATTCCAAAAAAAGGTGCAATCTGCCCGTGTTGTGTTCTTGACTGAGAATTGTGTTCTTGTTGTTTATTGGTCGATATTTTTACTTGTCTTGAGTGTTTCTAGTGTTATTTTTGTTCTCCACTAACACTTGGAGTCTAAATCTAAGTTTGAGCTTGTATTTGTTGAAGTTGTAGTCGTTAACTTGGACTTGGCCAATTTGTTGTTGAACATTGTTGTGGTGGACTGTTTTGGCCTTGTGGCCTTCATCTTATTGTTGTTATAAGCTTGTCTATGTGATATTGTTGTTCATTGGTGTCCTAAGAGCCATTTTGTTGAAGTTGTAGTTGTCTTGACCAAGTGTTGAAGATATTGTATTGTGAAAATTGGAAGTTGGCCGTGTGAAATTGTTGGTGTTCTTGGAGATTGTTATTGGTTGTTCTTGGTGATTGTTGATTTTGTTCTTGAAGTTCTTCACAACCTTCATAGCTTGTTAAAATAAAGTGAACCTTAGATCTATAAAGGTGAAGGGAAAAAGGTGAAGCTTTGTTAGTCTTGAAAGACTTACCATCACTCATCAACTAGTCAATCACATTTCAACCACTTTCCAACAACTTTCTATGATACAAGGACCCATGTTTTAAGGAGAAGTACAAGTAAAGTCAAAGTCTTGAAACTTGCAATTGAAAGGGGCTCCAAGACTTGTTTGAATTTCCCTTCTTAAAGAAATTCCTCCAAAGTCCAAATTGAAAATTGACCAAAACTTGAAATTGGACAACAAAATTACGTGGCTGCCACATCATCACGTTTTTACTATTCACGCAACATAATTAAGCTCAAATTTTAGAATTCTTAGTTTCATTTTATTGTTAGTTTCGTTTGTTGGTTAGAACACTAATTGGCAAGCTAGTAAACTCCTACTAGATTGTAAATTGGTTTTGTGTCCGTTTGTTCGTGTTAACGTTCTTTGTGTACTTTTCTCTTTTGTAAATTCATTGTTAGTTCTTGACTCAAGTCCTACAAGATTTCGTTTGTGTTTCAAACAAAAATATTTTTTGGGCAAGAGTAGACTCGACCCTCAATCACTCACGAAGTACAAGCCGGTTTTCAACATTTGTGAAACCAAGTGTGAGGTAAAACCGAAAGTGAGAGTGTGGTGAGGCATTTTGAACTGACAAGTTTGTTTTGTTGTTTGTTGTTGTCCTTTGCTTTAGGTACCATGGCTGCCAGTAATCATGATGCTACGTTTAATCACATCAATGACGATATTGAAGAAATGAAATGGCACGTGGAAAGGCTACGCCAATTGTTACCTAAACTTATCCCAAAAAATTCAACTTCCCTTGTCCAAACACCTTATGTCGAGAGCTTCCCGAAGGAAGAGATAGGCTGCCCCAACCCACACCAAGGTAAATAGGAGATTGAAACATCTTTGGTACTTGATAGTAAACTTATAGAGAGTGAAGCACTTGCTAGTTCCAAATCTGTCTATGAGATAGATCATGATCTCTTTATGTTTAATGTCTTATTTGAAGATGATATAAATACTCCTAATAGACCTAGTGGTGAAAACGATGGTATAGCTTTCCGTGAAGGCTATAGTCAATATACTAACCCACTATGGTGTGACAACATTCCTCCTAAAGATGGAAATCTCCTCTTGGAAGATGACAGTACTTTTATGGGCAAAGAATGTGTAGTCTCAAAAATGATTACTCTTGGTAGTACTCTTGTGGTGCATAATAATCAATTTACTCTTAAATGTAGTTCACTACTTGAGCATGTGAATAGTGTGCCTAAAAATTCTCAAGTTAGTGATGATCTTTATAGAATTGATCTAGATAATGCACATGACTCTTTGAACATCTTGTGTGGTAAAAGCATTGAAATTAGTTTTGTTCATAGAGACCATGTGTATGAAAATATTTTTCTGAGTGAGTGTGGGAGTGACATTCTAGGGGAAGGAAGGGCTAGCCTCGGCTTAGGCCCTTGGATAATTTTTTCATTTGATCCCGGCACCCTCTTGGAATGTGGAAATCTCTACATTCCCCACTTAATGCTTGGTCAAGATGACAAGCAATGTTTGGTTGTGGGTGCTAATGAAGTAAGACAAAGTTCTTCCTTATCTCTTTTTGTGGATGATGACCACTTCCTTTGTATCTTTTGTACTAATCTTTTTATGTTCAACACAAAGAACCCACGGATATACTCTAAGTTTGTACCCCCTCCCCCTGACATGGAATATGATGTGTGCATTTTTCTAACCCTAACCCCTTATGTCTTGAGGATGTATGTTTGTTGTCTTCTCTTGATTTTGCGAGGTACGAATTCGAGGTCGAATCCTTTTCAAGAAGGGGAGGATGATACATGTACGACCACAAGGATGGATGTGAATGAGTGTGTAATGAATCCGTTCAAAGAAGTGCACAAGTAAAGTGTAAAAATCAGCCCACTTCTTGCACTTGATGGGCACCTCACCCTTGAGGGTTATTATGGACATTTCACACTATTTTTATAATATCTATAAATAAAACCTTTTAGGGCTTCATCCATGAGACTTTGATGATATTTGTAAGTTGTATGATACTTTGAAACTCTCTCTCTTGTGAGAATAGCCTCCTTGGCCGAAACTAGGGCGATACTAGTGTGGAATCACTAGTGTTGCATTCATGGCTTGATACATTGGTGTTTAGAGGAGGTAAGTCCCTCTTGTGTCAATGTAAGAGATAGGTTAATCATTGTATGTAGTTTTAAGGGTCCAAGAGTACCACATTCTTGGGTTCTTAAGATTATATCAACCCTTTGGTCTATCTATCTATCCTTTTACCTTCTTGTAATCTTGTTTAGTGTTTGTGTTGTAATCTTGTGTTCTTGTTGTTATTGTTAAATTCGAATCTTGTGTCTTCTTATTCATCTCTTATGTTGTTAATCTAGTTTGTTGTCCGCTGATTTGATGTAATAAATTCCTTGTTATCTTCTTGTTATTGTGTTCTTGGGAAGCCGAGACTTGGTCTCCAAAAGGGTTCACAGATTTCTTTCATTTTGTGGACTAATTTTGGACTGATTTTTGTGTTCTCTTGTTTGTCCCGTATCATGGCTGATGCTCAATGGGCAAAGCTCAAATTCAATAAATCAAATACTTATGAATATTAATTTTTTCAAATTCATTATATTTAAATTCTTACTGCAAATATTATTATACTTTTACGTAGCATATTGTACTAATGTGAAAGTAAAGGTCATTTCTCATTTGTTATTTATAAACTTTATGCTACAAACTTTTTTATTTTTTTGTTTTAGTTGATATAAATAGGCAGTAAGTTCAATCATGTTTATAGTTATATTTGTAACTCCAATTTTAGAATATTGTAGATCTCTTGGTGCAATAATTATTTTGATTTACTTTGTATAATATAAAGGATAAAGATGAATAAGATTAATATCTTATTATAATGATGAACACTAGGGGTTAAGTATTAGTTGAATGTTCTAAGATGGGAGAGAATTCAATTTCGACAGTGCTTAGTATTTATAATGTCAGTTAAATTAAGTAAGTTGAAAAAGTATGATAGGGTTGATCGAAAATAGAGTTGAAGAGTGAATATTCAAACCTATGAAGCACTATACCATTTATTCGAAAAAATCATATAAAATAAGATTCATTAATATTTGTTGGTCCATTATCACAAGAGAACAAGTGAACATTGTGAAATTGTGCAAATAGACTAGGACTTTAGATAATGTTATAAGTTATTTGTTGAAAAATGGTAATAAAAAATATGAGAGGAAAAATTGATTATTATTGAGGCTTTGCTCAAAATACTTGCCTTGGCGCAAAAATATTTTAAATTTATAAAATATATACTATGACTAAGATTGTGCAAAGGAATACGACATTTACTTTGAAAGAAAAATCTATTAAGACAAGAAAAGAGAAGGGGAAATTCCTTTCTTCCTTTTGATACGAGGGTGCAAATTAAAATATTTAATATAAAAGAATTTAAATTTCAAGTTAAAATTTTACAGAGAAGTCTCATTTGCATAACTCCAAAACATATCTTTCATTAGTTCTTTGTTTTTCTGACAAAATTTAGAAGTAAGTCACTTAACTAATAATAATTATGTTAAATATGCATTTTTTTTTGTAATTATATGATTTTTTACAAAATAAATCAATATAGATCAAAATATTATCTAATATTTTTAAATAATTATATTACAATATAATATTATTTGCATGCGGATACTAACTTTCGAAAAAAAATATTTAAGTTTTATATAATTAATGATATTAAGTTTAATATTTTAATAGTTATTTTTTGTATTGCATCAATTTATTAATTTCAAATATATTAACGATAGTGAATAAATTTTTTATCATATAAAATCAATAAGATAATAATTTCAATAATTAATTTTATTTAATATCGACCGTGCATCGCGCGGCTACTATTACTAGTCATATTAAATATTATTTTCTCTGTCCATTTTTACTTGGACAAGTAAAGATGGATGAAGGAAGTATTATTTTTTATTTTAATTTTCTTCTTCATCTGATTTATCACCGCTAAATTTTACGATAATTAGGTTTTGCATGACAGAATGTTATTTCAATTTCAACATTTTTTAGGTTTATAGGTACTTTTTTTGTTACAAAACCTTATGAGTTAGAATATTACTTTCCGTAATGGGTAGTCCACTTTGTGATATATATTGTAATTTGAAGAAGATTATCTATATCGGCAATAAAGGCTTTATCAAAATAAAACAACCAAACACGACGAAAAAGAACATATCAATTAAATATTTGTGAAAAAAGATCAAGTGGCACACAATAAACAATGATATACATGAGATACAATATTTATTTATATCATTTAAAATACATATAGCAATAATTATTTTAACTTCAATTGGTACTTACTAATAATGTGGTTCTTTTTGTGTAAATAGTTTATTAATTTATGTGAGATGCACGTGCAACACACATACACTAAGCTAGTATATGTGTGTGTACTGCATTTTTATTTTCGGGTAAGTTTAAGTTATTGGTTACACCACACCAAATCTTTTTTTTCGGGATTTCATGCTTCATACGTGTGCATGAACCACATCATTTGATGCAATGATAGTGCATTTTTGGCGATGTCAACGTCTGTCTATCTGTTTTATTGAAGTTTTTAATTTGTTTGTTTTCATGTTCCTTTGCATTATTATTTCCCATATACATATAAATACAATATTACACAATCGAGGTAAGTTGGCCAGAAACATGCTCCATCACTTTTCAACAGTCATAAAGATAGATTTTCGTATACTGCTATTACATATGCATAGGACAACTTCATATATTACAAGCAAAATAGGAGTATACAATAACACCAAAAAGAAGGCGTGGAAAATGAAAATAAAAAAGTGATTGCATCCCATTCAAGAAAAATTCACTACAAAAAAAATTATGGAGGTTAACACTGCAATCGTGGAGGTTTAAAATCTTGGAGCATTATAACTTTATAATGACCTGAGAAATGGCAATAAAATGAATGCAACCACTCTAGTTTGAAACTAGAAAGACAGCGAGGGAAATAACTAACACTAAAATCAATGGCCACGATCAAAATTCAGCTAATGAGCTCCAAGGGCTCAGATGCAGCCAGCTGAATGAGTTCTGTTATAAAGCCTAACAAACTCATTGGGCAGAGTATTATCGTATAACTGGTATAATCCAAATTCCCTCCTCTTTTGAATTCTCTCGTCTCTCTTTCTCTCCTCTAACCTAGCACTCTTCTCTTCTCTTACATTCTACAAATTACCAGCTCATTTATGGAGTCGAGCAGATATTTTTCCATATTTTTTAGTTATCCTTTAGTTTTCACTAGTTGTAATCTTTATTCAATATCAGT
Organism: Capsicum annuum; assembly: GCF_002878395.1. Lineage (NCBI taxonomy): Eukaryota > Viridiplantae > Streptophyta > Magnoliopsida > Solanales > Solanaceae > Capsicum > Capsicum annuum. The sequence goes on along the minus strand of NC_061120.1, from coordinate 38,098,417 downwards.
CAATATAATATCCAAAAATTATCCTAACAATATTGCAATTACTCCTTTTTAGCTTTTGAGAATTGAGATCATAACAATTGGTATCAGAGAAACGAACCTGTCTCAACTGTGGATAGTAATTTAAAGAAGATATTTGCGAAATCTAATATGGTTGAATTGGTTGAATGAAATAATGCAAATAGAAGGGCCCTTATGGATGGAATATCAAGAATAGTTATGAATGTTAAACAATTGCAGAGGTGGTGTGAGGATTGCATATGTAGTTCTATTGCCAATGCAAATCTTGCGTATATGGTTGCATACATAGTGTTGACTACCAATGCCACATTTGTTTTGATGATTGTTCAAGGAAAAAGAACAAAGGAGACAACCACACCGAGGTGGTTTTAGATGAACTTGCTATGGACGAATAGCTAAAGTTTGAAAATAGCAGTAAGATTGATTCAGAATACAATGAGGACCAGATGTTCAACGAATGTCCTCAAAGGGTCAAATCTGAAGTTCTGCTTGAACTTTACTCCATCCAAAATACAAACACCACGAAGATCGATATCATGAACTCATATTTGGATTCACAACCTTATGTTCTTGCTGTTGAGGATACAATACCAAAATTGATGGTTCCCAACGATCTATTCGGTGCTTATAATTTCACGACCCACCTTGATTGTACACCTTGGTCAATTTCAATTGAGGTAATGAGTTTTCTATTTAAAAATATATGACTTAAGCTTGATATGGATCTTGGTGACAAGCTATTTAATATAAAACTGGAGAGTGATATTACTAACACATTTTGTTTGCAAAGATCTTCTGATAACATCAATCGAGTGTGGGATACTAGATGGCAGTTGTTTATGCATTTCCTTGTTGTGCATATTGGTTCTATTTGTCCAGTTTATGGCTTAATTTTGCAATTAATCCTGCTTAATAACTCTAAAAAGGTAACCGCAATTGATTTGTTTGAACTCAATTGGTCAATTGAAAGATGTATAATCTGGAAAGCTTCTCAAAGAAGGGATTCAGTCGTCGCTAGAAGTTTATGTCATTCTTTCGTTATTTGATTTTATCCTTCTTATTGCAATGTACTCGTGTGATCATAACTTCTGGTGTAGACTTGAAGATGGAAAAGCGACATGGTTACATACTACTCAAAGAGAATTACTAGTGAAATGGTTAACCAAAATTGAATTTAAGTTAGGGACATTCGACACCGGGCAGGGAACTAAGGGCTCAAGACAATGTGAAAGGAAGCCTCACTTTTTAAATTTGGAATACTTGTTAGCTTCTTTTCTTGTAGCATTTTTGCCTTTGGATAATGACTTTGAACTTCTTCAGCCAAGTTCTCAAGATGCATTGCTTAGTCGTGGCTTACACAAAATGGAATACAATGGAAGTCATTCAAGTAGGATGTGGCTCTCGACTGACTTGATATTCCAAAAGAAATTGAAGGATCCTCCAAGTATTGTGTTTAACTATTTATTTATAGATACTCGTGGAGCTATAAGGTTACTTCATTTGAGTTATTACTTGGATTTATCTTCTAATCAAGAAGGATGGAAGAACACAGTGCAAATAAGTTTCTTAGCGCTTGATACTTGGGTTGTGATTGAACTAGCAGTTGGTAATAATCTGACAAGGGATTTCCTTGCTATATTGGACAAAAAAATCTGTTATTCTTTATGTTGAAGGAGGTCATGCTTGATTTGTGAGTAAGCATGGGTTATTAAAGTTCCCCTATGACCCTGGGGTTAGCTTGCCTTGGAGAGACTCTAATTTCTTATCTGGAAATAATTTTGATCCTCCAAAAATTATTGCATCTTCATTGAGCTTTTATAAAGTGCTTGAACTGCCTACTTCAGAGGATAGTCATCTGCAAAAGGCAGCTCCCAGGTTACATATTACTGGCTATATGGCCCGTAAAGAGAAGATAATATGCATGAAGAAAGCTACTTATGGTTCTCAAATAGCAGTGTTAAATGATAGAATTATAGCCTTTTTACATCTTCTCTATATGACTTCCGTGTATATTCTTGAGGATTACAAGTTTTCATTTGATCCAAGAGGAATTGGTATTTCATTTAGTGGTCCTTCACATCAATTCCCATTCAATCCTGGTTGTTTCCTCTTCAGGATAATACCCTTGAGGACTTTGTGTTCTTCAACATGTGGGGTGATCTAAATTTCAAATTTTTAGCTCATCCTTGAGGTCAAGTATTATTTGAAAAGGAAGGGTATGTAATGACCTGAGAAATGGCAATAAAATGAATGCAACCACTCTATTTTGAAATTAGAAAGACAGCAAGGGAAATAACTAACACTAAAATTAACGGTCATGATCAGAATTCAGTAAATGAGCTCCGAGGGCTCAGATGCAGCCAACTGGATGAGTTCTGTTATAAAGCATAATAAACTCATTGGGCAAAGTACTATCGCATAACTGGTGTAATCCAAATTCTCTTTTTTTTTTGAATCCTCTCATCTCTCTTTCTACCCTCTAACCTAGGTCTCTTCTCTTCCAATCTATAGATTACCAACTCATCTATGGAGTCGAGTAGATAGTTTTTCATATTTTTCAATTATCCTTTAGTTTCCATTAGTTGTAATCATCATTCAATATCAGTCAATAAAATATCAAAAAATTATCCCAAAAATATTGCGATTACTCCTTTTTAGCTTTTGAGAATTGAGATCAAAACAAACTTTCACACAGCAGTTTCAACCTCTCCTAATTTACCCTTTTTTTTGTAATGATTGTTGATGTCCTTTGGCTAGTTATATTCAGAAAATCGGTTAGGAATGGATCTAAAGGTTAGGGTTATCGTGAATTCAATAATTTTTATTCAAATCTTGTATGTGTATGTATATATAAGAATTTAATTGTGAACCTAAGAATTATTAAAATTATAATTTGAGGTTGTTGTAAGAACTAAGAAACTATAAACTTCAAATTCTAAATTCACACTTGATTTATTGGTTTGTCAGTTAATACACTAGTCATTATGCTACAATAGTATGACTTAATAAGATTTGAATTATTCACGAGGAACAGTTGTGAAATAAAGAGGTTATTTGGTAGGAGCCATGAGAGAAAATAATACAATTGGTTTTAGTTTATCTTATATTTGTTAGAATTTTTAACGAGTAAATTTCATCCATGGTCATTTAACTTTGTGTCTATTATACAAAAGTCAATTTTCTTTTATTCATTACACAAAAGTCATTTTACTTTGCTCGGGCCATCACAAAAGTGACTATGGCTGGATTTTACAATAATTTCACCTGAAAAATAATGTGGCAACCTTAATTAGTTCTTAATTTTAATTTAAGAGAATATAATATATTATCCATATCTTGATCTTTTTTATATGTGTCTAACTCAATTTTTCTTATGGATTATATAACGGAAGAATACAAATTTTTTAATAGATTAGGCTTCCTAGTGAAGACTATTTTCATAAAAAAAATTGATTGATATTTTTGTGAAACATTTCATAAAATAGAAATGGTTGTATTAATCTGCCAAAGTGGTGCATCGAAATAGAGTAATAAGCGAGATAAATTTTTCAAAGCACATAAAATAGAAATACCTGTATAATACTTTTTAAAATTATTTTAACTCTTTGAAGATAAATCAACATGTTAAAGATAATTTTAAGATAAAATATTTTTAATTTTATCATCAAATAAGTATGTCAAAATTCGTTCAAATAATATTATTGACAACTGTGTTAATAAAAATCATAAAATGTAAGTAATTTAAAAGATAAAATAAATTATTAAATATTTAATTTTTATAATTATCAATTGAATTAATTAAATAATACATAATTTTATACTTATTAATTGAATTAATTAACCCCGAAAAAGGGTAGTTTAGCCGCTAATAGACATAATCATATTCAAAGTAATTGAATACATGATATCATCCATTAAAAAGCTAAAGTAAAGAGATATAAACCCAAAAAGAAGTGTTTAGAAGACCCTCTCCAAAGGTCCAAGACGTCTAAGGTGAATAAAAACAAGTACAACTGTTGTATTTAAAGTAGGAGGTTTTGGCCGTGTGTGGAGTTTGGGTCGCCCCGCGATGGTTGCTCAACTTGACTAGGGGTCATGGCATAATAGGTAGTCCACTTGATTAGGGGTCACAGCGCAATGGCTGCTCAAGTCGATTTTAGGTCGCGACGTACCTCTATCGCGAGGCCTCACTGGAAAGTCTCAATTTGACGTCTAAACTTGTTTGTGCACTTTTCCTTCAATCCTAAGCCTTGTGGAGTAATTTTCCTTTGATTTTCAAATTTTAAATCCTCCATATATTACCATAATTATCTCACCAAGCATCCTACATCATCATGCACCACGGATTAGAGCTCAAAACAACACAATATCAAGAACGGTGAACTAGAAAGTCAAGCAAAGACTAGACTTGCCCATGTTGGTCTTTATCTTGTTATTTTGACTCTTGGATCGATTAAATTGACCCTTGAACATTATGAACAAGTGGTTCCATACATAATTACACAATCATACCATTAGGGACTGATTAAAACACATTAGAATCCATCGAGATAGACTAGACAAACACCTAGCTCAAGTTAGTAACACTAGTTTTCTCGTTTGAACTCTAAGTAACCAATTCAAGTACAAACTTATTTGAAAGACACCATAAACATTGTAATAACATAATTAAACACTTATATGCTCAATTATATCATTATTAACATATTAAGCACACAAGTCATCCCCAAAACAAGGCTAAATAAGCCAGGATAACATCACTAAAGTGCATAAAACCACCTCAGATCACCCCCACACTTTGTAATATTTACGTTGGGTTTCCATTATTTTCATTTTTCATATGGAATTGATAGTGTCTTACTGTGAGGGACTCTCGAGGGTCTATCGAAAACAACCTCTCTACTTTTCCTGAGGTAGTAGTATGGTCTGCGTACACTCTACCCTCTCTAGACCCCACTAGATGGGAATACACTGGGTATGTTGTTGTTGTTGTTACTGTGAGGTACTCTATTGAGTATCCAGTTAACTGTAAGGAGATATTCTCTCCATAAGTTTTATGATAAACCTGAACTTATAAGTAAGACATTCATCATTTCCTTTAAGATTTGGTTCTTTATTTTCATAATTCCATTAGACAAAGGTGAATACGGGGCAGTAGTTTGATGGACAATTCCATTCTCTACATATATTTCCACAAATAGAGATTCATATTCTTCACCCCTATCAATTCTTATCGTTTTTAATCTTTTTCTCTAACTGATTTTCAACTTCTATTTATATTGCCTAAACACATCTATTGTTTCATACTTACTGTTTAGCAAATAGACATAATGGTATCTAGTACAATCGTCAATAAAAGGTATAAAATACTTTTTTCACCATGAGATGATGTTGACTTCATATCACAAATATCAGTGTGAATTAAGTCTAAGGTATTGGAATTCCTTTCAACGGACTTATACGGATGCTTAGCATACGTGGATTCCACACACATTTGAAACTTTGATTTATTGTACTCAGAGTTTTACAAAATCAATTTTCACAAAGTTTTGTAATTGACATGTCCTAATCGTTCATGCCACAATTCATTAGTCTCAAGCAAGTAAGAAAAACCAAAACTTTTATTCATTTCTACTGTTATTACATTCATCTTAAATAGGCCCTCAGTGAGGCAACCTTTTCCTAAATACACTTCCCCTTTACTAAGTACAATCTTATAAACAAATACAGATTTGAATCCATTTTTGTTAAGAAGTGATACAAAAATCAAGTTCTTCCTCAACTTCAGTACATAAAGATATTGTTTAAATTCAACACTTTGCCTGAAATCATTTTCAAGCAAATTTTTCCCATCCTTTAAATTTTTGTAGTCGTGGAGTTTGCCATATAGATCTTCTCTTCACCTTGAGTCGGAGCTTATGGAACAAATAACTCTTTGTTGGCACAAATATGGCGAGTGGCACCAAAATCCATCCACCATCTCGAGGATTTCAAACAAGTTACATTTAGAAAGCATGGCATATAGATCATCTATTTTATTTTTGGATTCAGCCATATAGGCGTGATCCTTCTTTTTGTCTTTTTTTGGTGCACGATAATCCGTTGACTCTTGGACAACCTTGTCACAATTAAAGCATTTCTCCTTGAATTTCATCTTAGGTGGATTGCTTTGTTGTCCAGCTTTCTTCCGCTTCTTCGAGTTGTTGGAGTCGTCTTTTACAATATTGGCACCACTCATTGAAAATTTTTTTTACCTCCACTCTGTATCTTTATTGTCTTTCTCAATGCGCAAATTCACAATGAGGTCTTTGACTGTTATTTTCTTCCTTTTGTGTTTCAAATAATTTTTGAAGTCTTTCAAGAAAGGTGGCAACTTCTCTATTATTGCTGCAACTTGAAAGGCCTTGTTTACAATCAAACCTATAATAAAGTTTATGTAAACATTAAGAACATACTTAACATGCTTAAATAAAATATTCACTATATTAATACCTTTATCAAGGAGATCGTGGATAATAACTTGCAATTTCTGTACTTGAGACACACCAGTCTTACTGTCAATCATCTTGTATTCAAGGAACCTTGCAACAAAGAACTTCTTCATTCCGCTGTACACGTTGTACGAATCGTCTTGGAGGACACTTAGGATATAATTTTTGCATAAGAAATCAGAATAGTTCCATGCCTATATTAAAATGAATCGCACCTTGTCCGATGTAACTTCGGGCACTTCAGGAGCATCTTCGTATTTGAACCTTTGAAGACACAAAGTTGTCAAATAAAAGAATATCTTCTGTTTCTAACGTTTAAAATCTATGCCTAAATTTATTTTAAGCTTTTCTGCTGGTGCCATAGGGGGTGGCCCAATTGTACGACGTGTTGTAGCCACATTCGTTACTGCTATACTTGTCCCACCATCAGTTATGTGACCATCAGTAGTCATTTTTCCTGTCAAAAAATGATAGTCAATTTTAGTATATCAAAGTAGTAATTATAAGTTTGTAGCAACTTTAAACAATACTTGTTTCTGGTTTAACGATAAAGTTTAATTCCTTGATATTATTGTTTCGGGTACACAATTTGTATGGTTCCACAATACACATCAATCTAAGTTCAAGACTGTTTCAAGAACAACAATGAAGTTTAACACCTTCAACACAAGTTCAAAATGACTAATCAAAATGAACTCTCAAAGAAGTTATCTAAAAGAAACAAGATGAAGTAGAAGTAGAATCAATTTCTCCTATTTTACGGAGAGTTATTACGGAATTAATTCCCCTCAAGTACCAGAGGATGCGGAATTTTTCCTCCCAGGATAAAATGGCTCACAATCTGAATGTAGCGGTACCTCAAATATTCAGATTTGTAGAACTCACCCAACGGATAAAGATCACAAAGAGTTTTTGGAAGAATAAGAATGTTTTTTCATGACTTCAAATTATGTGTATATCTGAGGAAAAGTTTAGGTATTTATAGTCATCAAGTGTCCCTTCAGAAAGGAAGCAATGGTTCATGGAAAGGTGTATCATTTTGGACCAATCAGGTCTGTTCTTTTGAAAATAGTATATTTTTAATAGTCATATCCGACCGAACAGTCAACTCTTTTTCAAAACAATGTGTCATTTCCTTGAAAGGTTGCATCCCTTTCGAGGGGCATTTGCATGGTGTACATGGAGAAAATATTTTCGTTGGATTTTTGGATTAAAAATTTCACTTGTTTTTTCAAGTTTCAAATAAACCTTGTCTAAAAATTTAATCTCTCGATTGATCATTTGACAAATACAAATCAAAATTTGAAGTCAAAGTGGAGCCTAATGAGCGACGACGACGATGGTGCGAGGCATCTCTTAGTTCTTGTCTCACTATCCACAAATAAAAACACAATAAATTTACTTTCTTCCACCATTGTGGGAGAAGTAGACTTTCATTTATGTGTGTACACTTTAAATAAAAGCTTACTTTCTCTCCAATAATTCCCTCCATTTTCCATTCATGCATCTAATTGAACCCAGCAATCCCCCACATGAATGGGGAATGACTATTCTTTATAAAACTTTACGGACAAGTATGAGATCAGCAAGAAAAGACTAGTTGCATCTGGATAAGTGGGTTTCCCTTTGAACATTCCGTAGTGAACATGCATCAGATCTACTCGATCAATCGGTAGATTTGATATATTTGAACTGCCAAACTTTATTGTACACCTAGACAACATATGTCATACAACCAGCCTTTTACCATATATGGTTCTCACGGTTTGGTTTGTTTCAGCCAAGAACACGTTCTGGTTTCATGAGACCTTAGAGAATAGGCCTTTACTAACATTCTCCTAGAAGATGCTTCCACTTTACCCTCAAATAGGCGATTTCTAAAAGTTCAATCCTATAAATTAGATTATTTGGTCAAATTTTCCAAATTTAGATAATCATTAAAACGCTTCACACCATAAGACTTATTCTTATTTCCTAAACATTGTTTATATCATGATAACGGGTTGGATATATTGTCAATGTTGAACTATCAGTAAAAACTTTGTTTGATTTCCTTGAACCTAGCTCTTGGGATCTCCAGTCTGCTAGGTAGAGTTACCGTCATGCTGACTTGTTCGAGGCCATAAACCCATTCCCTTTGATGTTCTCTCAACTCCCTCTCTAGATAGGCCTTTTGTAAGTGGATCCGACATATTATCCTTTGACTTTACATAGTCAACAATGATAATTCCACTAGAGAGTAGTTCTCTAACGTTATTATGTCTTCATCTTATATGACGAGATTTACCGTTATACATCATGCTCCCAGCCTTATCTATCTCCCCTTGGCTATACAGTATATACATACTGGTGCCAAAAGTTTGGGCCAATAAGGAATATATTCTAAGAAATTCTAGAGTCATTCAGCTTCTTCAACGGCTTTATCTAATGCGATAAATTCTGATTCCATTGTAGAGCGAGCAATACATGTTCGTTTGGACGATTTCTAAGAGACTGCTCCTCCACCTAAAGTAAAAATATATCCACTCGTGAATTTTACTTCATTCGATCCGGCGATCCAATTTGCATCACTATAACCTTCAATTACCGTCGGATATTTATTATAATACAAAACATAGTCTTAAGTGTATTTAAGATACCCCAAAACTCTTTTCATTGTCATTCAATGAGTTTTATTGGAATTACTCGTGTACCAACTCAATTTACAAATAACACATTTTATGTTTGGCTGTGTACAATTCATGATATACATTAAACATCCCAACACTCTTGCGTAGTACAACTGTGAGTCACTTTCACCTTCATTCTTTAGAAGTTTAAAGCTCAAGTCCAACGGAGTCTTGGCAAAACCAAAATCCAAATACTTGAACTTGTCAAGATCCTTTTCGATGTAATGAGACTATAATAATGCCAACCCTGGTGAAGTTTTATGAATTCTTATTCCTAAGATCACATCAACAACTCCAGGGTCTTTCATATCAAACTTGCTCTCAAGCATTTGATTCATAGCATTTATGTTAGAAATGTCTCTACTGATGATCAACATGTCATCCACATACAAACAAACAATGACCTTATGATTTGGAGTGTTTTAATGTAAACACCTTTATCACATTCATTTATTTTAAACTAGTTTGCCAACATAGTTTGGTCAAACTTTGCATGCCAATGTTTAGGTACTTGTTTTAGTCCATAGAGTGACTTAAAAAAGTTTGCATACCTTCTTTGGTTTACCAGAAACCACAAAACCCTCAGACTGTTCAATGTAAATTTCTTTCTCCAACTTTTCCTTTAGTGACACGACCCAAACCAAGGGCCCTGTTGTAATGGGCATTCCAAGTCCAACCAGGACCGAGGACCACCCCCGTTACCCAACCCAACCTCCAAATATGCATACCTTGAGTTGGATGAATTTCGAACATATAACAAAGTTGCATTTATTACAATTCCAGACTCTGGGATAGGTCTATAACCGCGACCAATCCAAATAAGTCCAACCATCCAATACCAACCAACAACTATAACCAAACCAATATAAAAACCAAATTCTTGTCCATACATAACATAAAAGGATGGAACAATCGTAAATTCAGTCAAGTGGTATCAGCTCAAATACCAATGCCAATACTAAGGCTAACACTGATACTGACACCGTTCATTCCAACCCATAACAGTTCCATAAAGCCTCTAACTAAAGGAAAAATAATATCCGGTTAGGACAAGCCCCCAACCATAGCCAAAACCAATATCCATAAAATGACCAAAGTATGTAAAGACATCCATGATATGAAATAGAGCCTTCCAAAATATGGAAGCTCACCATTTCAATCTAATAGCTGATCTCAAATCCGATCACTAAGTAGGAGGGTAGAATGGTCTTTCCCTACATCGCGTGGGGATACAGCTGCCCGAAGACGGTTTAGCGGGTGACCGCTCGCAAGTACTCAGGATAAGGATAAAATAATGCCAACCTTTAAAAAAAAGTAAACCAACCACATCCATTCAACACCATACATACATATATATATAACCATGCTGGGAAAAGGAAACCGGGTTTAGTATTCATTTAAAATAATTAACCTGGGTATATGTAGCTTAACCATCATAATCCACCCATGGGTTATATGGGTCCAGTGTCACCCCCTAGACGGGTCCTGATGTGTGTAGCCACACGAATCGGAGATACCATAGGAGTAGAGGATTCCCATGTACCCTTTGCTCTCCGCAATACATATATACAAGTGTTAGGGGATTATCGTGTACCCCTCAAGTATAGGGTCGCCATGCCCAATACTCGTGTCGGCAAACATGAGTTTCTAGTGTCCGTCCTTTGGACTCACACCATCACGGTTAGCTATCACACCCCGCAATTATTGCCAAATTAAAACCATTACCACACAACCAAACCACCATTTCTTTTATTATTAACCAAGGCTATAGCTTGTAAGTAATGTCCTTAGCCAACCTTTATGAATAAGGGATTCCCATGTAACCATAGATTACAGTATTTAGTTGACTCAAAGGATTCCCATGTACCCCACAAGTGTACCATTATTAAGTTTGCTAGGGGGATTCCCTTGTACCCAACAAGGATGTTTAATTAACCATAACCATGATCACCAAACCGTACCATTTAACCATTCCAAACTATTTATGCAATTTAGGTTCTAATACCAAGTTATACCATGTAATAGTTCCATTAAAAGTCCAACAATATAGTAAAAGTCTGGTCATAGGCATTTTATCAAACATGTTGGGGGCAGAATGTTTCCAAAACCAAAACCAATTACCAATTAACCGTTCCCATGCAACCAATTATCCAAACCACCATTGAAGTATGTAAATCCATAATTAAAAACATGGGAAAACCATAACCAAGCATTTTTAACCAAAACCCCCCAACAAATGATTGAAAACCTAAAACCGTATAACAATCATGCCATAAAACAATTCATAAAATAAGCCTTTAGTTGGAACTAACAATAAGGAAGAAGTATCTTTCCTTAGATCACAAAGATGATGGAGAGAAACCACCCATAAAATCCCTAAATTAATCCTCAAGATAAAACCCTTGCCTTTTTTACCCAAGAGCCTTAGCGAGAATTTGAGAGAATTTCTAAGTGTTTAACATTAGAATATTAAAGTAAATAATGTTCCAAAAGAGTTATAAGTCATGGGGCCTTAAGAGGTTAAGTGGGGAAATGTCCAGATTACCTCCACTTAAATGTATAAAAATCCTGCAAGAGGGTACGACCACCTCATACCAGTCGTACCGTACCGTACGAGTGGTACCCATCACTCGTACCCTAGGCCTCTCCTTGGATCCCAACACTATCTAACATACGACTATCCAAGCCAAGTTGTATCCTATCATACGACCTGTACCGTTAACCCGTACCCACCATAGAATGGAAATCAAAGATGATTTGGACAATGTTCACCACATGAGTGAATGGTACGACTCGTGCCCTATCTTATGGCTCATGGTGAGCCACTCGTACTCAGATCCAAGTTAAGTTACCAAGTTTCAGATTAAGTGATGGAAAAACCAAATCATACAAACCGTTACCCATCATACAACTCGTACCCATACTAGAAACCAATCCAACCCACCAACCAATACTAGTTAACATATGACCAAGACCATACCAAACTTACCCCATCATACGATAAGTACCCCATAGTTGTATAATGTCCAAAAACTAGAAGTCTAGGAAATTTTCTAAGGTTCCAAAACCCAGTGTGTTTCAATCTCCCCCACTGGGATCATCCATCCCTGAATGACGGTTAGGGTAAGCACAAGGACGAGTCATCGCATTATCAAACATCAATCTAGCCTTTAGCCAAGTTAAATAACAAAGATATGATCAAGAATACATATCTTCCGCACAAATATCCAGAGTAGAAAACAAGTACGGATACTTGGACTTCATGTCCTCTTCCGCTTCCCATGAAGCCTCTTCCACCTTATGGTTCCACCATAGAACATTAACCGAGGCCACATCTTTGGTCTGCAATCGAAGAACCTGCCAATCTAAGATCTCACCAGAGATCTCTTCATAAGACAGAGAATCCGAGATACCCAATTCTTCCATAGGAACAACCGAAGTAGGATCACCAAGAAACTTTCTAACATAAAGACATGAAATACCAAATGAATGGAGCTCAAACTAGAAGGCAACTCCAATTCAAAAGCCACACTACCAACCCTCCGCAAAATCACATAAGGGCCAACATATTGGGGACTGAGCTTTCCCTTTTTTCCCAAACTGAAGTACTCCCTTTATGGGGGACACCTTTAGGAACACCCTATCTTCAACCTCAAACTCCAAGTCCCTAGCCTTACATCCGGTGAGGCCTTTTGACGACTTTGGGTAGCCTTAAGCCGATACAAAATCATATTTACCTTCTCCATAGACTGATAATCCAAATTTGGGCCAAATATATCCGCCTCACCAAGTTCAAACCATCCAAAAGAAAATCTACACCTCATATCATACAATGCCTTAAAAGGGGTCATTCTAATGCTAGAATGTTAGCAATTGTTGTAAGGAAACTCTACAAGAGGTATATGCTCAACCCAACAACCACCTTAATCAATCTCACGAAGCATATCTTCCAATGTCTGAATAGTCCTTTCTATGGGTAAAAACCAGTTTTCAGACTAACCTTAGTACCCTACACCTTCTGAAATGATCGACAAAAGTGAGATGAAAACTACGTACCACGATCATAGATAATCAAAACAGGTAACCCATACAGCTTAACAATATCATGAATATACAACCTCACACAATCCTCAGCAGAAAAGTTGGTCCTCACTGTAAGAAGTGAGACGACTTTGGCATCTTGTCCACGATGACCCAAAACAATCAAATTAGTTCTAAGACCGAGGAAGATCAGTAACAAAATCCACATAGACCACCTACCATTACCATTCTGGCAAATCTATTTCCTCATACAACCCACCAGGCCTCATGTGCTCAATATTCACCTGTTGACACACTAAACACTTGGCCACAAAATTAATCACAACCTTCTTCTTACCTTTCCACTAATATATCTCCTTGAGATTGTGATATATTTTCATCGAATCAAGATGAACAACATAGCGCGATTCATTTGCCTCAACTAATACCCTCTCTAGTAAAACATCGATATCATGAACACATTACCTCCCTTGGTACCACAAGGTACCATCACCACTAATCTAAACTACCATTACCCTTTGCCCACCTATATATCCCTTGATTTTGATCAAGATAGGACCTAGAATTTTCTTCTCCTTGATCTCCATACTAAGATATGGCTGAACTACTTCCTGTACCAACACACCGCTATTCTCAGAGTCTAAAAGGCGAAGTCCAAGATTAGCTAAGCGGTGAATATCCTTCACAACCTCCTGCTTCTCCTTATTCGGGAACGTTCATCAACAAAATATTTTCCATCATGACCATATCTGTGAACATGCAAATGCAACTCACTTAGTATCGGATCTCGGCCCATTTCAGTAGCATGGAAAAAAGAAGTGTTGAGCATTGTACTACAATGAAACTGCTGGACCATTCATTTTACATATTAAAGTGTAAATCACTATAATAAAAGTTCAATATAACAATATCAGCAGCTAATAGAAAAGGAAGAAATCAACACGGTTGCATACAAGGGACAATGCAGGAAATGCATATGCATGGGCAGCACAATGTGAGAAATGCATCACTACTATTTTCATAAAAACAGTAGGGAAATTTTTATATGGGCAGCAAAATATAGGAAATACATACATACTATTTACATAAAAACAGTAGGGAAATTTCATCTTAACACCTGCATACTATTTTCATATAAAAAATTACAACAAGGGAAATTTTTTAAAAGTTGTCACAATATCAGCAGCCACAAACTCAAACTCAATGTCAATACATGAGAGATGTAGCCACAAGATTAACACACAACACATGAGAGAAGCAACACCCACCACACAAGGATAAATATACTTCAAACTCAATGTCAATATAATAGTAGCAATTCCTGTAATGTTGATCACGTTTCCTACCATTATAGAGATATTAGGGACATAAAACCAGCTAACAGATTTCTATTGAAGGAAATTAGGGGGTAGTATATGAAATATATAATTACAAGTCTCTTTCGGTACTCTTCAATTAAGATAGATCCTTCCCTGTGAGTTCCAACAATGACTTCTTTGCAGCCGTGATGATTCTGTGCATTTATTTTTGAATTTTCAACACACTTAGGATCTGCCCAAAGTAGCTTCCAGCTTTCCCAGACATCTTCATATATAAAATCTTGCCTAATACCTTTCTCTTTGATTTTAGCAATGAAATTTCTATACACAGTTGTTGCCTTAATCTGCCACTGTTTCTTTACTGCAGCATCACTAATGGAAGAATCCTAATAGAAGTGTTTCTGAAATAAATTTCCAAAATAACATATTAATATTGTATTTATAAAAGTGAATACACTTTAAAATCTCAATTATGATGAAGATGTATACCTTTAATTCCCCAAAATAGCCATCTTTTATATCACATGAGACACCTTTCTAATTGATTCCATTGTGATCAAGTTCACTTTTGAAAGACTCGTGTATGCTATTGGAGCATACTTTAGAAGGATGCAATCTTTATTAATGTGGCGACATTATTTAGAGATCTATTATAAATAAAAATAATATATAATAATAATAAAAAAAAAATGGACTAACCCTGCAGAAGTTATAGTAACAAGGGTCCGCACATGGCTCTTACTAGAATTACCTTCTCTATTTGTGTTGTTAGGAGATACACCCTCACCTACTTTGTTGGTTTGTGAAGACGTACCTACAACTATTGGGTTGCTCTGATTTGGAGTAGTGGGAGATGATCCAGGTGTTGTAGGGTTACTACCATGATTAGAAGTTGGACCACCTATGCCACCAGTTACTTGATGACTAACAGCAGGAGCGGGGATAGTAGGCATGTTTACAGTAAGAATAGGAATATTACTCCTAGTTGTTGACTTGCCTACACGCCCTATAAATCCTCGAACTCTACCTCTACCTCGAGTCATATCTATTACAAAAACTATACTAGTTAAAGTAGAAATAAGATGTAAATTGTGCATAAAAACTCACAACAACATACAACATTATAATTTTAGAATCCCATGTAACACTAGAATCCTACAAAATACCTCACAACAACATACCCACTGTAATTTTGGAATCCCATGTAATACTTGAATACTCATAACAAGAACCAACAACAGATCAAGAAACACCAATAGAACAAGATCCACCAATAGAGCCACCAAAATACTATGAAATACTCACAATAAAAACCACCAACATATCAAGAACCGCTAACAGAACTACCAAAATGCTAAAAAATACTCTTATTGTAATTCTGTCCCAAGAACTCCTCTCAAATCAAGAACCACCAACATATCATCAACCCAAAAAAACTAAAATATATAATATATACACAAAAGTAAAAAGACCACAAGTTGATTATATACATCCATTTTCAAGGATGAAGTCGATTGGTTAAGACTCTCACCTATTTGGTTCCTTAGAGTAGATGTACCTTCAACTGTTATGTTGATCTGATTTGTAGTAGTGGGAGATGATTCAAGTGTTGTACGATTAGTACCATCACCAGTAGTTTGAACCATTGGTGTAATTTGAGGAATCAATGGCTGAACTTGATTTGTATCATCTTGACCACCTATGCCATCAGCTTAAAGACTAACACTAGCTTGAGGACTAATAGTAGTAGAGTGAAAATTGTAGGTATGTTTACAGTTACATCAGGATTACTCCTAACTACAGACTTGCCTACACGCCCTGTGCTTCCGCGATCTCAAACTCTACCTCTAGCCATATCTATACAAAAAACTATATTAGTTAAGTGGAAATAAGATGCAAACTGAATAATACCAAGAGAACCAGACAACAATATGTAGATAAGGTATCAAAAAATATAGAAGCACAAATCTGATCCAAAAAAGAAAAGCTCATCTTTCTTTTTTTAGACCATTCAAATCTGTAATAAATAAGTACACTAAATTCTATCTAATTATAGGATACTCACAACAACATGGGGGGATCAGAGATGGTAGATAATATACTTTTGAACATCAATTTTTGCGTCTTTACAGAAAATTTGTAAGAAAAAGAAAGCACAATTATAGCCTAAAACCATGGATGAGAAATAAAAGAATCAAAAATGACAAGTAGAGCCTAAAACCAGTTGTAGCAACAAGTTTGGAGTAAACAACAAGTAGAGACAAAGAAAATGATACTCGTTCGATAAAATTACTGCTCACAAAATAAAATTAAAATACAATAGCATGTTTTTTTATCAAGCACTAATCACTATCTATGTCTTCTTCAAAATCTTTCTCTTCATTATCCTCAGTTTTCTCAGTTTCATACTCTTCTTCTGTAGCATCCTCTTGGATTTCATGATGCTCTTGCAATAAACCATCATTAATGAGTTCATCCATTTCAATTAAGCCACCATTTGGATTATGAAAGTGTATACTTTCATCCGTTGCAACATTTATGTCTATCTCATAGACTTGAACTTCTTTAGCTTGAAATGAAATATTCAGTTCTGCAGCTGTCTCAATTTCCTCATCGGGTAATTCACCAACATTTCGAGGTTTGACCTTCAATACAGCTGTCCAATCATCCTTGTTTTTTTTCTTGCTAGTATAAGACACATAACACACTTAAGTTGCTTGCATTGCCAGAATAAAAGGTTTATATTTTTTATATCACCAACGATGGTTAATATCAACTAATTTATACTGATTATGCTTTTTAACACCAACATCCATACTTGGGTCAAACCATTCACATTTAAATAGTACATTTTACTTTAAAGGTGCTTCACGGTATTCCACTTCTATAATCTCTTTTATCCGCCCATACAAATCATCAAAATTAGGATTTGAGATACAAACTCCACTGTTCATTGTTGATCTTGCACTACCATGAAAATCTGTATAAAACTTATATCCATTATACACTGAATAAGATGTAGCGTCGATCAATGGTCCACGAGCAAGACTACATAGGAATTCATTCTCAATATGATAGAGTCGGACCTATTTAGAAGATTATAAAATTTAGTTCAATTTTAGAAGTCAATTCAAGTGCATAATTGTATAGAATATATTAATTTTTGAAGCCTTACATATTCCTTGAACCATATAGAAAAATTTACTTCAAGGCTCTTATTTATTTGATCTTGAGAGACATTTGGAAATTCTTCTTGAAAACATAGCACAAACATACTTCATTCAAAGAACATAGGTTAAATTTCAAGTCATGATATATGAATATGCTTATAAAAGTAAGTTGATACAACTAACTTTTGTTACCTCACAAATGGCTCAACCTCTTCATAATTTAGTAAAATGTAAGTTTGGGTAGCCTTGATTTCTTCGAGTGTTAAATTCCTCTCTTTTTATTCTCCCCATAATTGACTAGGATGGGTGAATATTGATAAATATCCTTCAAGATCATCCACAATATCACCATTATCATTACGATCCCATTACGATTGTGTGTCATGACATGTGGTTCAAAATAATGAGAAAATAGTAGTGTTGACTCTGTCATCAAGTAAGCTTCAAATATGGAACCCTCAACACTTGCTTTATTCCCAATCATTCTTCTAAGAGTTTCAAGATACCTAAATAGATAAATGGATAAACCATCATATTTGAAAAGTTAATAATAACATAATTGTCACAAGTTCAATATGAATTTTTGCATTACCTTTCAAAAGGATACAACCATTGATATTATACAGGTCCAGCAATCTTTTCTTCATATAAAAGGTTCATAGGTAGATGTTCCATTGAGTCAAAGAACCTAGGAGGAAATATACGTTCTAACTTGCACAAGATTTATGGAATATCTCCCTGTAATCCCTCCATGCCATTCACTCGGAGAGTAGTCGATGTAAGATCTTTAAAGAATAAGATCAATTTTGTAAGTGCCTGTCATACATTACTTGAAAGTAGTTCACAAAAAGCAATACGCATCAATTATTGCATGAACAAGTGGCAGTCATGACTTTTCATGCCAAATAACCTTTTTGCAGTTGTGTTTGGACATCTACCCAAATTTGAAACATACTCATCTGGGAATTTTAAGCCTTTCACCCAATTGAACAAGATAGTGTTAGCTTCCTTATCTATTGTATATACAGCTTTGGGATATTTTCTAAAAGCATCCTTTAACAACTGAGGTCGATCACAGTAATTAACCATATTTAGACGAGCTTGTGGATTGTCTTTGGTTTTCTTATCAATATTGAGGAATGTATTAAATACATTATCAAATAAGTTTTTCTCAACATGCATGAGGTCGAGGTTATGTCGAATCGTGTTAGAAATCTAATAAGGCAAATCCCAAAAGATGTTTCGCTTTTTCCATCCACAAAAACTACATATTCTTTAATTAACCTTTTCTGTATCTAACTGTGTTACTTTCTTATCCCTAAATCACAATTTTGATTCAATATCTCTCCCCGGTTCTGTAGGGTGGTGGTGATCTTTTGATAGACCAACCTTTAAGAAAGTTTTTACGATCTCTTCTAAATGGATGATGTTGGTCAAGGAACATTTTATGACAGTCAAACCATGATATTTTTCAACTATGTTTTAATCTAAAGGATTGTGTTTCCTCCATACAATAAGGACAAGCAAACTTACCTGCAGTACCTCATCCTGATAACATAGAATATGCTGAAAAGCCACTGATTATCTATATCAAAGCTGCCCTCAATTGAAAATTTTAGGTTTTGGTGATATCAAATGTTTTTACTCCTATCTCCCAAAACAAGGTCAATTCCTTTATTAGAGGTTGCAGATAAACATCAATTTTATGTTTAGAATTGTTTGGCACTGGATCAATGACAGCTAAGAACATATAAGCCTCTTTTATGTACATCCCTGGAGGTAAATTGTATGGAGTGACAATTACTGGCCATGAAGAATATTTTCTCCCAGACTGACTGAATGGCTGGAAACAATCAGTACATAACCCCAACCTTACTTTTCTTAGTTCATCAATAAAAAAGGATGACTTTCATTGAAGTTCTTCCAAGATTCAATGTCTGATGGATGATGCATTACCCCCATCCTATTTTATATATTTATCATTCCATCTCATGTCAGCAGTTGTAGTATGGGATGCATATAATCTCTTCAAACTAGAAATCAAAGGAAAATAATACATTCTTTTGTAAGGGACCAATTTCCTCTTACGAGAGCCAACTCGACGCTTATACCTCTCTTTGTAACAAAATTTATAAGAGGTAAGATGCTTATCGTCTTCCCAATACAACATATATCCCAATTTACAACAATCAATCTTTTCAACTGGTAAATCTAAGCTATGCATTAGTTTTATAGTTTGATAATAATTATCAAACAGTAGGTTATCTTCCCGTAAAGACTCTTTAAATAATTATATCATTTGGTTAAAACCCCTCTGTGACACAGTATTCTCCATCTTAATATTTAACATTCGAGAAATTACTGCAAGTTGAGAGAGGAAAGAACCAGGATACAATTTTGCATCAGCAGTGCAACAAATCATAAAATTTTTGGGACTCTAAATTAGGATCCTCCTCCATCGAAGTTTCATGTTCCTCCTCAATTGAAGGTTCATATGGATGAGATGACCAAGATTCAATATTGTTGTAAGGTTGCCAACTCAAACCATGGTTAAAGTTGGGACCAACAGCATCTAAAATTATTTGTCGATATGGATTATCATATCAAAATTTAATTTGAACATCATTGTTCAAATCATTATCGAAAGAAATCTTACTGATCACATCTTTTTCCCCTTGATGTTTCACAACAAAATAGTCCTTAACAAATTCATCATGAAGAAGGCGATATCTAACAGTTTCAACATCCTTCTATTTAATGTTGTGACATTTTTTACATGGACATCTAATGTTGTTACCACTCATGTAATTTTGTTAAGAACATACAAACTGGATAAAGTGATTCACACCAGCAATGAATCTAGAGTTTATAGCTCCTCGATCGTCCAACCTATCACACATCCATCCATGCTCTAGATTATTCATATTCCTATTAATGTTGACATAAACAACACAGTTAGAGTTTTATTTTTTAATAATTCATACATCCAGGATTATCACTAAAGAAAAGAAAAAATTAAATATCTTAACAAACTAGAATATATCTTTCTATTTTTATAAGAAAATTGAATATATCAGTCACTTTTTGCTAAATAAATAAGAAATCACAAACGGAGCATATCATTCATTGTCCTTCTTAATAAGGGTAAGCAAAAAGTTTAATTACAAACAAAACTGAAGCTTCTATCTTTACAATCATAAGGCATGAGGCAAATGCTCCCGACAACAAGATTAGAACATCAAATTTCAGCAAAATACATACCCAAAATCTAAACATTAAACAAAAAAAAAGTTGCAACTTTGTTGGTAAAAAAAAACAAATAAAGTTTACAACTTTAACACAAAGTTACATCACAAAAGTTAAGAACAAATGAATTGATTTGATTTGAATGGTGAATCAGATTAAAAACAAATCCTCAATTGTATGTAGATTATTAAGGAATCAGAATGTTCATGGTTTCTCCTTTTCAAGCAATTGGTAAGTAAAAGAAGATAGAGACGGTTTCATAAATACTCAAGAACACAAACGGCAACAAAGAAACATATGAAAAACTAATAGAAAATTATTTTAAAAGGAGAATATTATAGTACCAAATAGTTGCTAGCTCACTTTCTGGCACTTGCTGGTATCCTTAGTGGATCTCTCTAAAAATACAAAGTATAACATCACCATCAGATTAAGAAAAACAACAACATATACCAAGTGTGATCCCATAAATGGCATCTGCGGAAGGATAAAGCGTATGCAAACTTTACCAGGCTATTTTCGATAGACAGTATATCATAGAAATTAAGAAATCATGGAAAAAATCTATAGAAAACACAATTGACAATTGCTCAAAGCATTGCTACAATCCTCTAGAATCATGAAAAAATCTACACAATTTTTACGGTCTACACAATTGTCTACATAATTTTGATAGTCTACACAATTGACATTTTCTCAAGGCATGAAACAATCCTCTACAAACATGAAACACAAACATGAAACAGTCTTCTACAAATATGAAATAGTCTACACAACAAAACGGAAAATGATTATGACAATTACACAATTTTAGAAGAACATGAAACATAGTACATTTTGCTG
The DNA here is from genome assembly GCF_002878395.1 of Capsicum annuum. Lineage (NCBI taxonomy): Eukaryota > Viridiplantae > Streptophyta > Magnoliopsida > Solanales > Solanaceae > Capsicum > Capsicum annuum. Next base: position 38,076,620 of record NC_061120.1, on the reverse strand, counting down.
TTTACACAAAATTAGATCAACAATAAGAAAAAATGACTCAAATGGCTCTATGTTTTCTACTTTTTTGAACTTACAACACACTAAGTACAACCTTACATAATCATTGTACACAAAAAAGTAAAAATTAAACCACACAAACAGAAATTTTGTTGAAAAAATTTGAGATTAATGAACATGTAATAGAAAAATACCAAAAATCCCACAAATAGAAGTTATGAGAAAAAATATTGTTCCCACTTCGATTAAATAACCACTAATCAAACTTTTTAACACAATAATCGAACAACCCTAAGTGAAAGAACTCAAACAACCCACAAATAGAACCTAACATAATTAGTGTACACAAAAAAAGTGAAAATTAACCCACACAAACAGAAATTATGTTGAAGAAATTTGAGATTAATAAACATGCAACAAAAAATATCAAAAACCCCACAAACAGAAATTCTGAGCGAAAATTTGATTCCCATTTTGAGTAAATAACCATTTATCAAACTTTTTAACACAATAATCGAACAAACCTAAGTGAAAAAGCTCAAACAACCCTAAACCTATCATTTATCAGTGACTTTTAACTTAAAAATTAAGAAATTGAAAGAGAAAAAACAACTCACATTAAGAGATTTAGAATCGTACCTCTAATTTAGATTTGAAATTGAGCGATTGATTCCCTTTTCAATTGATATTGAGCGATTCTTTTTTCTCAATTGAGAGAAAAGGGAAATGAGAGTCTATTTTGGAAAGACGCAGAGGATACTAAGTCTTGAAACAAAGTAAAATAAAAGAGTTTACTCTAATATTTAATTGGTAGGGTGACAGATTCCGCAACAGATATTATATCTGTTGCTAATAATTTATTAAAAATTTAAGAACAAATACCTCAAAATGCCTTTTTTCGAAACAATAATTTCTAATATATTTTTTAAATTGGTAAAATAATTCCAGTGACAATATTTTCATTGCTATTTCTGTCTCCACCATGTCAAAAAATCCCTCCCCCTTTTATGTCGCTAACTTTGTCACCAAAATAAAGGTGTCAATAATTATCGCCAAATTATAGCAACAAATTTTACTTTCTGTCACTAATCAATCACTAATTTGGCTACTAATTTTATTTTCAATTATTTAGCAACAAAAGTTTAATTTTATTGCCAATCCGTCGTTAATTAGCGACGGAAAAGTACTTGTTGCTACAAATCTATTGCTAAACGCTATTTTTTTGCTGTGATCTCCACTCGACACGAATTTGTATACTCAGATGACCATGAACCTAAAGATTTGATACCAACTTGACTTGAACCAAATCAGGGCATTGTCGTAATGGGCATCCCAAGTCCAACCAGGGTTGGGGACCACCCTTGTTACCCAACCTAACCTCTAAATATGCATACCCTGAGTTGTATAAACTTCGACCATACAACAAGATAGCGTATAAGTGTAACCTAAGACTCTAGGATAGGTCTATCACTGTGAACAACCCAAACAAGTCCAACAATTCATTACCAACCATAAACCAATATATAAACCAAGTTCTTGTATATATCATAACATAAAAGGATGGAACAATCATAAATTCAGTCCAATGGTATCAACCCCAATACCAATGCAAATACTAAGGCAGATACCAATACCGACACCGCCCATTCTAACCAATAGTAGTTTCACAAAGCCTCTAACCTAAAGAAAAACAATATTTGATTGGAACATGCCCCCAACCATAACCAAAACCAATATTCATAAATTAATGTAAAGACATCCATAATATAAAATATAACCTTCCAGAGTATAGAAACTTACCACTTTAATCCAATAGTTGATTCTGAATCCATCACTAAGCAGAAGGAGTAGAATGGTCGATTCCTACATTGCGTGGGGATACAGCAGCCTAAAAATGGGTTAGAAGGTGAACGCTAACAAGAACTCAGGATAATGATAAAATAATTACATCCAGTAAAACAGAGTAAATCATCCATATTCATACAAACCATACATATATATATAAATATACCGGGAAAAGGAATGGGGTTTAGCATGCATTTAAAACTATTTACCTAAGTATATATACCTTAACTGTCCTAGAACCATCCATGGGCTATATGGGTCCAATGTAACCCCCTAAATGAGCCTCGAAATGTGTATCCATATAAACCATAGATACCATAATAGCAGGGGATTCTCAAGTACCCTTCGCTATCCATGACATATGTACAGCGTACTTAGAGAATTCCCATGTACCTCAAAGTATCATATATGGTTGCTATGACCAACCCTCATGTCAAAAAACATGAGTTTCCAATGTCTGTTCATTGGACTCTCACCTTCACGATTAGCCATCACTCCCCGCCATACTGCATAATTAAAACCATTACTATCTAACCAAACCATTAATCCATTATTATTAACCAAGGCTATGAGTAGTGGTATCGTCATATCTACTATAGCTTACAAGCAATGTCCTTAGCTAACCTTTTTATGTAAAGGTATTCCCATGTACCCATAGATTAAATTATGAAGCTAACTTGAGGGATTCCCATATACCCCACAAGTGTTCCATTATGAAGTTTTCTTGAGTGAATCCCATGTACCCTACAAGTTGTTCATTTAGATGTTTACTGGGGGGATTCCCTTGTACCCCATAAAGAAGTTTAATTAACTATAACCATGACCACTAAAACTTACCATTTAACCATTACAAACCATATAAACCATTTATGACATTTAGGATTCCATTACCAAACCATACCATGCAATATTTCCATTAAAAGTCCAATAATATAATAAAAGCGTTATCATAGGTATTTTACCAAACATGTTAGGGGCATAGTGTTTCTAAACCAAATCCAATTACCCATTAACCATTTCCATGCAACCAATTGTCATACAACCATTAAAGCATGTAAAACATAATTAAATTATAGAAAAATCATAACCAAGCACTTAATACCAAAACCCCAACATATGTTTGATAACCCTAAAACCACACAATAACTATGCCATGAAAATATTATACAAAATATTCCTTTAGTTGAAACTAACAATGAGGGAGGAGTGCTTGCCTTAGATTACGAAGTTGATGGAGACAAATTACTCATACAAGCCCCAAATAGATCCTCTAGATGAAACCCTAGCCTTTCTTTACCCAAGATCCTTAAAGAGAATTAGAGAGTATCTAAGTGTTTTAGATTAGAATAATAGGGTAAATGATGTCCCAATAGAGTTATAAGTCATGAGACCTTAAGAGGTTAAGTGGGTAAATGTCCAGATTACCCCTAACTTAAACTAATTAAAATTCTTGTTAGAGGGTACGACATTTCCATACTAGTCGTACCCTCAAATACGAGTGGTACCCACCACTCGTATCCTAGGACTCCCCCTTAGACCCAACACTTCCCACCATATGACTTATCCAAACCAAGTCATACCCAACCATACGATTAGTACCCCTAAATTGTATCCCTGGCAGAAATAAATTTATTTTTTTAATAAGTGATACAGAAATCAAGTTTTTCCTCAACTCTGGTACATAAAGGACGTTATTAAGAGTTAACACTTTGCCTATCATCATTTTCAAGCAGAATTTTCTTGTCCCTTCAACTTTTGTAATTGCAGAGTTTGTCATATAGATCTTCTCTTCACCTTGTGCTGGAGTGTATGCAGCAAATAATTTTTTATTTGCATAAACATGGCAGGTGGCACCAAAACCCATCCATCATTCTCTAGGATTCTCCACTAAGTTATATTAAGAAAGCGTGGCACATAGATCATCAATTTTATTTTTGGATTCAGCCATATTGGCTTGATCCTTCTTTTTGCCTTTCTTCGGTGCATGACAATCTATTGACTTGTGGCCAATCTTGTCACTATTAAAGTACTTCCCTTTGAATTTTTTCTTAGGTGGATTTCTTTGTTGTCCAGCTTTCTTCCATTCCTTCGAGTTGTTGGGGTCATTTTTTATAATATTGGCTCCACTTATTGTAGAATTTCCTTTTGACCTCCTCCCTATGGCTTTGTTGTCTTCCTCAATGCTCAACCTTATAATGAGGTCTTCGAATGTCATCTCCTTCCTATTGTGTTTCAAATAATTTTTGAAGTTCTTCCATAAAGGTGGCAATTTTTCTATTATTAATGCAACTTGAAAGGCCTAGTTCACAATCAAACCTACAATAAAGTTCATATAAATATTAAGAGATATTTAACATGTTTAAAATAAGGTATTCACTATATTCATACATTGTGCAAGGAGATCATGGATGATAACTTATAATTCCTGTACTTGAGATACGATAGTCTTACTGTCAATCATTTTATATTTAAGGAACCTTACAACAAAGAACTTCTTAGTTCCAGCATCCTCAGTCATATACTTATGTTCTAGCATATTCCACAACTCTTTAGATGTCTTCATTCCACTGTACATGTTGTAAAAAATCATCTTGGATACCACTTAGGATATAATTTTTTCATTAGAAATCAGAATGTTTCCATGCCTCTATTACAATGAATCGCTCCTTGTCCGATGTAACTTCGGGCACCTCTGGAGCATCTTCGGATATGAACCTTTGAAGACACAAAGTTTTCAAATAGAAGAACATCCTATATTGCCAACATTTAAAATCTATACCCAAAAAATTTTTGGGCTTTTTTGCTGGTGCCATAGCGGGTGGCGCAATTGTGCGACTTGTTGTAGAAACATTCGTTGCTGCTATACTTGTCCCACCATCAGTTACATGACCATCAGTAGTCATTTTTTCTGTCACAAAAAGACAGTCAATTTTAGTTTATCAAAATACTAATTATAAGTTTGTAGTAACTTTAAACACTATTTGTTTCTGGTTTAACGATGAAGTTTTTATGTTTTCTAATCATTAACCGAATAAAATTTAAATTGTGATGAAGTTTTTATGTCTTCAAATCACCTGTTAAGTTCAAATAGAGTAAAGCATAAAGTTTTAATCTCCATAAACCAAACAATACAGATTATGGTTTAATTCCATAAGATTGTTGTTTTGGGTACACAATCTATATGGTTGCACAATACACTTTAATCTAAGTTCAATATTGTTTCAAGAACAATAATGAAGTTTTACACCTTCAACATAAGCTCAAAATGACTAATCAAAATGAACTCTCAAAAAAGTATGTTTATCTAAAAGAAATAAGATGAAGTAGAAGTAGAACCAAGTCCTCCAATTTCACTGAGTGTCCTTAAGGAATTAATTTCCCTCAAGTACCTGAGGTTGCAGAATTTTTCCTCCCAGGATAAAATAGCTCACAATCTGAAGGTAATGGTACGACAAACTTTCAAATTCATCAAACACACTCAACGGCTGATGATCACAAAGAGTTTTTGGAAGAAGAAGAATGTTTTTTAGTACTTCAAATTATGTGTATACCTGAGGAAAAGTTTAAACACCCTGGGTTTGGGAACCTTAGAAAATTTTCTAGATTTCTATGTTCTGGACAGCATACGACTGGTAGGTACTAGTCGTATAATGGTGTGGTATGCTGTGGTCGTATGCTGACTAGTGTTGGTTGGTGGGAGGGATTGATTTCTGGAATGGGTATAACGTGGGCTAGTACGAGTCGTATGGTTGGATACGGGTCGTTTGATTTGGGTTTTTCCTTCACTTGATCTGAGACTTAGTAAAATAACTTGGATCTACGTACGAGCGGCTCACCATGAGCCATAATCCAAGGTAAGAGTCATACCATGGACTCATATAGTGGAAAGTACTAAAACCGCTTATGATTTTACTCTTCCAGGGGTACGGGTCAAGGGTACTAGTAGTATGTTTGGGTATGACTTGGTATGGGTAAATCGTATGTTGGATAGTATTGGGTCCAAGGAGAAGGCCTAGGGTACGAGTGATGGGTACCACTCGTATTTGTGGGTACGACCAGTATGGTATAGTCGTACCCTATGACGGGATTTTTATGCAGTTTAAGTGGGGCAATCTGGACATTTCTCCACTTAAACTATTAAGGAACCACGACTTCTAAACCACTTGGGAGGTTATTTACCCTATTATTATATCTGTAAAAACTTAGAAAAAACTCTTAAATCCTCTACAATTCTCTCTGAGGCTCTTAGGTAAAGGAAGGCTAGGGTTTCACTAAGGAGGTCTATTTAGGATTTATGTTGGTGATTTCTCTCCATCATCTTCTTTATATAAGGCAAGATACTTGTCCCTCATTGTTAGTTCCAACTAAAGACAGAATTTATACAATGTTTTTATGGCATGATTATTGTATGATTTTGGGGTTTTCAAATATATGTTGGGGTTTTAGGTATTAAATGCTTGGTTATATTTTTTTCATGTTTTAGTTATGTTTTTACATACTTCAATGGTGGTTTAGATAATTGGTTGCATGAGAATGGTTAATTAGTAATTGGAATTGGTTTTGGAAACATTATTCCCCTAATATGTTTGATAAAATGCCTATGATAATGCTTTTACTATACTATAATGGAACTATTGTATGGTATAGCTTGGTAATGGAACCCTAAATGGTATAAATGATTTAAATGGTTTAGAATGGTTAAGTGGTAAGGTTTAGTGGACATGATTATGATTAATTAAACATCCTTGTGGGGTACAAGGGAATGCCCCAAGTGAACATATTAATAAACAACTTGTGGGATACATGGGATTCCCCATGCGATGCAGGAACCGACTATTCTACTTCTCCTACTTAGTGATTGAATTTCTGGGTCAACTCAGTTGGATTGAAGTGGTGATAGTTCATACTCTGAAAGGCTCCATTTCATATCATGGACATTTTTATATTCTTAGGAGATTTTGTGGATATTGGTTTTGGCTAGGTTTGGGGGCATGTACTAACCGGATATTGGTTTTCTTTTGGATAGATTCTTTTGTGAAACTAATATAGGTTAGTATGGGCGAGATTGGTAGTGGTGACAGCCTTATTATTGGTATTGGCATTGGGGCTGATACCGGTTAGCTAAATTTTTCATTGTTCCGTCCTTTTATGTTATGTTATGGAACTTGACTTGGTTATTGTTTTGGTTTTGGGCTTATGGTTTCGGTTTGGTTATAGTTATCAGTTAGGTATGGGACGGCTGGGCTCATTTGGGTCGGTCACGGTCATAGACCTATATCAGAGTCTGAAATTGTGCAATTACACGCTATCTTATTATATGTTTGAAATTTATTCGAATCAAGGTATAGGCTGGATGGTTGGGCTAGGTATCGGGGATGGTCTCCGGTTCTGGTTTCACTTGGGATGTCCATTACGATAAGGCCCCTGGTCGGTTCAGGTCAAAAGTTCAGATATTAATAGCCATCAAGTGTCCCTTCGAAAAGCCAAAAAAATTATTCATGGAAAGGTGTATCATTTTGAAACAATCATGTCTGTTCCTTCCGAAATAATATGTCTTTTCTGAACAGTCATATCCGACCGAACAGTCACCCCTTTTCTGAAATAGTGTGTCATTTCCTCGAATGATCACATCCCTTTTGAGGTGCGTTTCTGCATGCATTTGCATAACGTACATGGAGAAAATATTTTCGTTCAATTTTTGGATTAAAAATTTCACTTGTTTTTTCAAGTTTCAAACGAATCCGAATCTAAAGCCAAAGCCAAGCCAAGCAAGTGACGACAACAACATCGCGAGGCATCTCTTGGTTCTTGCCTCACTATCCACTTGAAGCTGTGTTTCTTCATTAAAAACACAATAAAGTTGTTTTCTCCCACCAATATATGAGAAGTAGACTTTCATTTTAGTGAGTACACTTTCCTTTTAAGTGAGAGCTCACTTTCCCTCCAATAATTCCTTTCATTTTCCATTCTCCCATCTAATTGAACCCAACAATATGAGTTTTACAAAATAAAATAAAAATAACTCACATAAAATTATAAAAATAAATATATAACTCACATAATATGTGAGTTTTATAGAAATAAAAAGGATAACTCTCTTTTTTGTGAGTTTTACACTTTTTATAAAAGTTATCTTTATACAAATAAATAAATAAGAAGGATAACTTATTATTTTTATGAGTCATATAATTTTCATAAATATAACTCACTATTTTGTGAGTCTTATACTTTTCATAAATATGACTTACTTTTTTTGTGAGTTATATATAAATAAGAAGAATGTCAATAAAAAAAAAAAGAGTTTTACACTTTTTATAAAATTTAACTATGTAACAAAAAAAATATAACTCAGTAACATATTTTAATATATTAAATAAATGAATGGCCTATTTTAATCGTACACCCTAATTATACTATATCTCTCTCACACCGATTCAAACACCACAAAATATACCAATTAAACTTTCTCTATTCTTCAACAAAGCTTGGTTGGCCTAGTGGTTAGCTCACTAGGTCGCTTAAGCAAGTGTCGGGGGTTCGATTCCCGCCTTATGCATGCAGCAACTAATTGGCCAGCGGCAAACCCTTAAATGGAGCTCAGATCCGCGGAGGATTAGTCCTTGACCTTTCGGGCTGGGAATACCTTGGGAAACCAAAAAAAAAAAACTTCTCTATTCTCCAACGAATAAATAGAACTCTCTCGAAACATCTAGCAAGTAATAGTAGCTGCACCTTTCTTCAAACATCATTATGTGTCATTCTCTTACTGGTTCTTTTCAGTCTTTAAAACAATTCCTTAGATTCACGACTATGGCTGGGCATAAAATATCAAAAATTGAATTACCGAACCGAATTAAAAAATTTGGTAACTGGTATTCGGTAATTCGATATTTGGTATGGTATTTGGGAGTAAAGTTTTAATATTTCAGTATTCAGAATTGGGTTTGCTACAAGATATTAATATCATTTGGTATTTACTGAATATCAAAATATATATATATATATATACACACATGTGTGTGTCTAACCAACCCAATAGACAATAGTATCAGTTATCCCAATGAATCTCTTGAACCTTGGTAATATATTCGTAAAAAACAACAAAAGAATATTAAATAGGGTTTTTGTTAAATATACTCTTTGAAGTTTAAACGTACATTTGCACATGTCCAACTTTAATATGGTATTATCAAATATCATACCTAACCGAAGTTTAATTTATCGATTATCGAATTACCGAACCGATATTGATAAGTATGGTATGTGGTATTTACGATCAAATACCGATTATCAAATTACCGAATTTGAACTTTAAAAATATTGAACAGCTTACCAAACGTCCACCCCTATACATGACTACAAGAATCTCTTGTGAGTCCGAAATCAAAATATGCCTTCATTTTAAAAAAATAATCAATCTATGATATGAAATTAGAAAGTGATATAAATAGGCTTTATACACTTATTTTGTGTACAATGTTATTTTTAACAATGTGGAGACTAACGCCTTTTAAATTTAGATAGTGCACCTCTTTCGTGCACTATTCATTTTTCTATATCGTACATAAAAAAGTGTACTATTAATTATTTTTCAATGAATAGTGAAAAGTGGACTTTTTCGTGCACTATTCGGTTTTTCACATAGTGCATAAAAGAAAGTTCACTATTAATAATTTTTCAGTGAATAGTGAAGTGTATTTTTTATGCACTATTCTTTTTTTATCCACATAATGCATAAAAATAGTGTACTATTAATTATTTTTTTGTAAACCGATAACAATAACAATATTACAAATATATTTCAATATTACCTAAATAATAATATTTTATTAATATTACAGATATAAAAGATCTTTTTACTTATATAGCAGTTTTTTAAAAAATCAAATGAGATAATTTCAATTCCTAATTTAATGCTATGAAATTCGTTAGTTTAACTAAAACTATGAGATTTTTTCAAATTCTATAATAATATACATATTCAAGATCCCAATTTTCTCTCTCTAGCATAATTTTTTTTAAAATAGACCAAATATTTTACATAGAAGAGTACAGTGTTGCTCAAAGTATATCAAATATTTTATATTAGAGTAGTGCTATTTGACTCAGTAACTTTGGCACGAATGCCATGAAAGTCATAAAAAAGCCATAATTCCCTCCAGCTCCAAAGCAGCCTATGTTTCCTTCAAAATGCAAAACCACCTCTTTCTAATTTTCTTTAGGCTCTAAAATTATTTATTTTCTTCTCCAAAACTAAAATCACTTTGACTTTTATTACTTATTTTTTATTATTCTTTTATAAATCATAACTTACTTTATTCTTTTAATTACTCCATGTATTTTTACTTTTTAATTCTACTTTTTTCTTACTTATTCTAAGTTCTTTCATCTGATTTGAAGTCCTTTAATAATTATTTTTGACTTGTATTATTTATTTTTTCTTCCAACACTTCTATCTCTTTAGCTGTTTTACGATACAGATTTTTTAACTTTCTTATTTTTTTAATTCTTGTTTTAAATTTTAAATCCTTCATATATCTCATCTACAAAATTTCTCCTATAAACTTTTTTAGAAAAAATGAATCCAAAATAATAAAAATATTTAACTAAGAGAAATCATGAATAAAATTTTTGGAATTGAAAATAGTGATAGTTCAGACACTAAATTAATTTTTTTATATAGTAATTAATAAATAATATGATTACTTTTAAATTTAAATTCATTTTTATTTTGTTTCCAAAAAAAAAAATCACCTTTAAATAGCAATTCAATTGATGGTTATCACCAAGATATTTCAACTGTAAATTAATTAAGTTTGACTTAAAAATTTTAGTGTAAATTTTACCTTGACTCCAAATAACTCGTATGTTGAGTTTATAAAGGTTTGACTGAAAATTCAACTGGATGCAAAGATTAAGTAAACAAATAAAAATTGTTGAAATCGTCACATAATGTTATTCTAACAAAGTTGTCAAAAAATTTATAATGATTGGATCACAAGTTCGAGACTATGCAACCGCGATAAAATACAAATTTATTTTAGTTAAATTATATTTAAATTTTTTATAGTATTTTTATATTGTTTCACTAAAATTCTAAAGTATTAATAATTATTTTATATAATAAAATTAATTATTTAGTAAAAATTGAACCCGAAAAAAAATTCAATCCAATATTTATTTTATTTTATTTTTTACTTCATCTCACAAAAAATAAGTATTAAAAAGAAAAACTACATGGCTGAACAAACATAAGATCTTAATTATCTTATTTAGCATAAGTTTTAATTAATTACGATTCAAACCATCCCTAATAGAAGGGGGAGTGAAAAGAGTTACACTTGGTTGTCTCTCTTTCCAATTAAGTACATCCAGATAAGTGCGAACTATAAAATAAAAATATAATAGAATGTATCAACAAATACAAAAGTATAAATGACGGTGTGAATACAAATACAAAAAAATATATAAAATAGAACCAAAAAAAAGAGAAAGGAAAAAATATTTTTTAAAAAAAGAAAGCAAAAATGTAATGACCCTTCAGGTCATTTTCCTTATTTATGATTATTCCTGTCGTTTGAGCTTCTCCATAGCTTTTCCAAGTCATTTATGACTCGCTGGGACCGACGATTTGGTCACCGGGATGTTCGTTTGGTTTGAGAACCAATCCTCTGTTTAGAAGTCTTTGTTGATTTCAAATGTCCACCGGGCAAAACCTTTAGTGAAACAATCTCGGATTGAAAATCTGACTTGTCCATCGCGTTTGGAACGTCAATTTTAGGCTAGGGAGACCCTTGGTTCAGGTCCCAAGGCTTTTGACCTTATTTGGAGCTATTGAGCGGATTTTATTAAAAACGAAATTATAGACATGGGCCCTACTTTTTGCCTAAACGATCTCGAATGAAATTCTTTATGATTCCAATGGATTTGAAATATGGTTTACACTCAAATTTCACTATTGGATCATGTTATTTGGGTTCCGAATGAGTTCTGAGGTTAAAAATAAGTTTTTGACTTTGTTGTCATGGGGATGCCGCATCTCTCCGCCGAGGGGTCTATAATAGACCCCAAGGTCGCAAATTTGGGGATTTTCCCTTCATCTTTGGGAGAATAGAACCCTAAATGGGTATGATAACTCAAAATTGTGTCTTGTGGGTGTCTAGAGAGCTTGGTAAACATCTATTATCATGATTTTCATCCGGATTAAGGTAAGATTTCATCACTTTATTGATAAATTTCTTGGTTTTTGGCCTAAAACTCCAAATTCACTTAGGGCTTGATTTTATTGCAAAGACTTCTTATTTTTCACCCATTTTTTAGGGTTTTGATTCCTTGTTCATGAATGAACCTTGAGTTGACTTCAAAAATATATTTTCATAAGTGGGACCTACTTGGAGTTTTTTGGTGTCGTTTTTAGACCTAAAGCACAATAGTGAAATATGGGTATCTTTAGACTCGTATTGATGAGTAGATTATGATTTTGATAGTGTGATGACATTTTGGGGATTGTGAAGTGAAGATAGCCGTGTGGTGCTTGAAGTGAGGTTTTGTGGTTTGACCTTGAGGTAGGCTTCTGTCTATTTTTCTTCAGAAAAGATGTGTGATATATGTTGCGTATGAATATGAATGTTAGGTTTGGTTATGATTAGGATAACTTGGCCTTGATTGTTGATGTTTGGAGATTAGATAAGGGTTTGGCACCCGTAAAATAGCATGTTTATAATCCTTTTAAATCCTATTGCTTTTCCACTCTAGTTTAGAATTATTGTAGTGTGGTTATGATGTAACCTATGTTTCGGATGTGGTTTTAGCATTTGAATCATAATTTGTATATTTGACCTATTTGGACTAGTGTGGTAGTCTTGAAATCATAATTTGGGTAGAGTTGACTTGAGTATCCTTGTTTCTAGTCGAAGTTGCTATCTTAGGCTTAATAGGAATACCCTTATTTCTAGTCAAAATTGCTATCTTAGGCTTGAATAGGACTTACTTGACATCTAGAAGATGAACTAGATACCTTAGTCTAGTTTGGGGTATAGTGTGCCTAATTATGGAAGATGAGGATTAGAAGTGGGATCATCCAGCCCACTTAGGTCAAGACTTGTGTTAGCCTTTGTGGGCTTAGTTACGGATAGTAGGCCTAGATGAGACTAATGAGCCTTATTTATGAGATTTACTTAGTGAATTGATAAATTATGATGATTTTCACCGGATTGTGGTTAATGGATTATAGAGATGTCAATTTCCCTTAGATGTGATATTGGGTCTTTAGAGATGTTGTTTTCTCTTAATTATGATATTTGGCCCATAGAGATGCATTTTCCTCTTAATTATGATATTTGGCCCGTAGAGATGCATTTTTCTCTTAGTTATGATATTTGACCCATAGAGATGCATTTTTCTCTTAGTTTTGATATTTGGTCTATAGAGATGATTTTTCTCTTAGTTATGATTATTGGGCTTGTAGAGATGATTTTCCTCTTGGTCATGATGTATGGCATATAGATATTAGATGTCTAATAGAGGTGATAAGCTTATTGATATTATGCCTCCTAGATGTGAGATGCGTCTTCTATGTGTTATGATTATATATATTCTACGGCTTATAAATATGATTATTGATATGAGTTTTGGATATGTATATGGGCCTAAGGCCGTGATTATGATCTTGTGATTATTTTGGATATATTATTAGGCCAAGGACCGTGTTATAATGATGATTGGATATTCGATAAGTGTTTATCATTGTAAAGGATGCAATTACAGTTTATGAGTATGCATATATCTGCTTTTATACACACTCTTCGGTATGGGACGGAGGAAGATGTGGTATGTTGCTTATGACTTTATTTATTGAATATTGATGATGGAATGCTTAGATTTGGTAAATTCATGACTATTATATCGGCAACTTATATGATTCCAGATAAAGTATGATCTTATGATTGTTCTGTTTAATTAAAGGTTAAGTTATATGGTAGTTAGTTGTCTTTTAGGAGACCATAGCACTTGGTGACTAGAAATCAAATGTATTAGTTAATGAGTCTTGCTTAGTTGAAATATGATAGCTATCGATGGTTGATGTGTGGCTAATGATAATGGCAGGTTTAGCATAGATGAAGATTAGTGATGTTGATGACTAAGTTTATAATGTCGATTAGTTGTCAAATGAGGGGTTGCGTAGTAATGAGGCTAGATAATAAGTGATGTTTGTAATAAAGAGGTGTTTAGTTAATAACGCAGAATAGTTGCTAAATAGTTGATTAATGAATATATAAATGAGGATTAGTTGGTAACGATGATTAATTAATAAATGATGTCAGTTAATAAAAGATGGTTAGGTCATAAGTGGTTATGTGTTGTCTAATAATAGTTAACGGATATATGATCATTAGTTTATCATTTGGAATAATAGATAAAGAACTATTATGGTCTAGTGATGAACCTTGGCTAGATGTTAGATGTTGGCTATTTAATAAATAATGGTTAGTTGCTAGCCCCTGAATAAGGATAATGTTTAGACAAATAACTAGAGGTCACATAAAGACGAGTGAACTAGTGGTTTCATTACAAATAGTGTTGACTGGCTAATAACGAGTAGTTGGGAAGTAATGTCTAGATAGATACTTTATGGTGATACAATTATGTTCATTAGTATATTAGTATATGTTATTTCGTAATTGTTATTGTGATGATATTGATACCCGGCAAAGCCGGAGGATACTATTGTGATGATATTGATACCCGGCAAGGCAAGTGGATACTATTGTGATGATATTGATACCTGACAAGGTCGAAGGATACTATTGTAATGATATTGATACCCGGCAAGGCTGGAGGATACTATTGTGATGACATTGATACCCGACAAGTTCGGAGGATACTATTGTGATGATATTGACACACGACGATCGGAGAATATTATGATGATACATTGAAACCTGGCAACACGGGAGGTTGATTACGATAATAATGGTCATGATTATGGCAGTTATGATGAGTTGTGATATTGATTGTGTGCCTTGTATTCATTCCTGCATGTGCATCGCCTATCATCAGTATGCACCTATGTCTATCGGACGGTATGGGACGGTTGCATGATACGGGTGAAGAATATGCCTTGTGTTGTTGTGTGTTGATTTAACCTTCCGAGTCTGGGGCGGTAGGGGTCCGCATAGGCTCAGCTAGGTATTTAGTTGTCCGGAGTAGCCAATTATTCACGTTAGTATTGATATTGTTATTAGCATTGTTATGATCATTATTATGGCTAGCTTATGACAGATTAGTCATTGATCCGGCATCGAGAATTTAGGTATGTCTTTTGCCTTTTCTACCTTATGATGGTATTATTGTACACGATTATATCATGTTTAGCCATATGGTACTACTAAAAAATAGAAAAACCGACCATATGTGGTCAGTTTTCCTGCATTTCTGACTACAAAACCGACCAAAATGCATGATCGGTAAAAACGTGGTAGCTTTTTTAAAACCAACAACATGTGGTCGGTTTTTAGAAAAATATATATATATTTTTAAAATTCAATATTATTTTAAAAAAAAGAAAAAATTCAAAATAAACCGACCACAAGCAGTCGGTTTTATTTTTAAATTAATTAATTAATTTTAAAAAAATCGACCACTTGTGTCAGTATTTTTATTTAAATTAATTATTTAATTTTTATAAAATCGACCACAAGTGGTCGGTTTTATTTTTAAATTAATTAATTAATTTTAATAAAATCGACCACTTGTGATCGTTTTTTTTTTAAATTTTCAGAAAACCGGCCACATGTGGTCGATTTTTCTAGTAACTTTTTTAAGAAAATAAAAGCTTATAAATGCTACATTCCATCAACCAGCCAAGCAAATGAGCATACAATAAATATGCTTCATTTCATTCAAATAACCAACGTACAATACAAGTCTAAAAACATACAAAACATACAAAAGTGTAAAAACTATAACTCATCACCAAATCCAAACTACAACACATACAAAAGTCAAAAAATACCACTCATCATCATCGTCTTCGTCATCCGTATCCTCAGCCGCACACACAGAATCTGATTCCTCATCTGCACATCTAGTGGACCTAGACCTTTTGCAGCCCGAACTGCATCACAAGGACTTGGAGGAAGAATCCCTGTAGATCGAATAAAAGAGATGAACTGCTACTGTGGCGTCCTGATTTGTGATGATATTTCCTTTTCCTTCTCCTTCGCCTTCTCTCTCTGTGCAGCAAGCTCTTCAGTGAGTTTAGAAACTGTATTTCTTAGTTATTCAACGGTTTCTCATCAACTGATGAGGGATAGGATGTAGGGCCGGACGAAGACCTAACATTCTCGCCAAAATACTTTCTGTGGTATCCATAGTATTGCCATCTAATTGGAGGAACCACAGTTTCTTGCCAAAACTCCTCCTCTACATCTTCAGGTATTGTATAACCCTGACTTTCAGGAGGCTGAGTACTACGATACTCATTAAAGTTAAAATTAATAGTTAAAATATTAAACTACTTTTACTTGAATAATATCAACTTTGAGAAAAAGATTCATGAATACAAAATTTGATTCATACATGGGCATCTTTTGCACGAGGCTCAACCCAGACATCTTCATCAGTTGGGTTCTTTTTCTTTCTCACATGCGTCTCCTCGAATACCTCATCGTGTCTTGCCTTCCTACCTAATTTTTTTCATGCATATGATAAAATTATTAATATTCCAATAATTAAAAATTTAAATAGAAACAAACAATTAAAACTATAAAAGTTACGTACCATTTTTTGTTCCACAGTAATCCGACTAACTGCACCCACGGTATGTAGAGAGTCACCCTTGGATGATGCCCTGGCATTCTTTTCTTTCTCACTCAACAATTGGTATTCTTCGCTATTCCAGTAGTGAAGATAATCTTGCCACATGGGTTTGAGTATAAACCCTGGCCATACCCTGTTCGTTCTGGCATAATCCAACAAACCGCTCATTCTGGCTCTAACTCTTCTATAAAAATTTCTTCGTGTAGCACTTTTATGTGCCTTGTTCCACCAGAAATATTTCTACAACAAAAACAAAAATATAACATTCAAATTTTTGTTCTAACAATGTGTTAGGTAGTCGATAAGTTAAATCCTTACATGAAATTCTTTAAATATTTTTTCTTTGTCATATTCTGGAACCTTTTGCCAACTGGTCCAATAGCCGTTGAAGTTCTGACTAATGCATTTAGTTGTAATTTTTCCAACTCCATTATCGGGCTTAAATCTACAACACAAGGTCAAACAATAATTTCTTAGAGCATAATAATATAGTAAATGAAAAATGAATAATGTTGTTATATTTAGAAATCTTATTCTATTCCATATGGAATAATATACCGTCTCCAATATTCATTTTTGTCTTTAGGCTACGAAACAAGTGTTGGTGGATGCACTGGCGTGCGTGGATCTGAAGCAATGGATGGAGTGCCTCCAAGATGAAGACCCCTCAACCCAATAGATCCAGCAGAATCACTGTGAGAACGTGGGTGACTACTAGTAGAGGGTACTCCAGACGATGGTAAATGCCTGGATGTGCCAGCAGTCGTCTGATAGTACTGTGATGGTGGTGGCATGGGGATGGGAGTAGAATGAGTCGCTCTAGACCCATGAAGTGGACCCACATACGTAGGAGCAAGAACTGAATGCTGCGACGACCTAGAATATGAGGGTCGTACAAGCGCGTCAGCAAACCGACCCTCAGATATATGAATACCTGTCAGTCATATATAAGGCGGAGGTTGTTTTTTCTTTTTTATTTTTGTAGGATCAACTTTTTGCTTATCTTTGTCACCTCTACCTTCCATCTAAATTATGTAAAGTTAACAAGTAATTAGTCTTTACATAATAAATATATAAGAAAACATTTCAAGTAACTAATTTCAAGTTACTAATTCACATTTCAAATCGCTCCAACAACATGAGATAGACAAGAATATTTCTATTACTACATAAATTATGGAAAAGTGAAAACAACAATATTACACAATATATTACATATCAATCTTAAACAAGAAACATAAAGGTAAATAGTACAAAGCATAAGGACATAATACATAATACATAATAAATACAATCTACACAAACTAATCCTCCTCTCCTGAAGATTCTTCACTAAACCATTCACCTTCTTCGGAAGTTTCCTCATCTCCTACCCACTTAACCTCTTCTTTTGCAATATTAACTTCTTCAAATATATTTTTCGGGTGATTCAAACTATCCACTAAATCAATGTCCACTAACTGGTGATCAATCTATATTTTATTTTGATACGCATTCTCCAACACATTCTCAACTTCCACGCCCACCAATCAGACTTATCAATGCACAATGGATAAGGAGCATAATACACTTGCTTAGCATTTTGAGCAAGAACAAAGGGATCTTAAATAGGATACGGCCTATTGTGCTTCATTTCAATGATGTTATGCTCCTTCTGTACTCTTGTGCCTCTTGTTCTTGGATCAAACCACTTACATTTAAAGAGGATAATTTTTTTATTGGAAAACCAGCATACTCCAGTTCTAAGATCTCTTGTATGATGCCAAAGTAATCAACATCATCATCACCCTTAACCAACACACCACTATTGTTTGTTTATCTTGTTCTAGAGTGTTCTTCGGTGAAAATTTTAAACCCATTTACTATGTAATGGGACATGTATGAGCTTCAACTAGTCCCAAAGAAATATCTATCAAGAACTGATTGTATGTGGTCGCATTTGGTGACTGATGTACCTATAAATATTTTACACATGTATATATGTTAGTTGAAGAATATGTAAATGTTTAAAATTTCTAGAAATATTAGTACACTTACGAACCTAATATGTAAACTATGTTGCAAGGGATGCCTACACTTGATTTTCGTAGAATTGAGTCTTAAATGAATTGAAGATCCAACATGTGAAACACAATTAGTTTTCTTAAGGGAACAAATAAATAAATAACATATGTTAATATTAAATCTCCTTACTTTAAAGAGGGCTCAACTTCCGGGCAATTCAGCAAGACATACAAAGTTGCTGATTTGTGCTCCATGGTAGTGAACCGGTGAAATATGGTCTTTTTAGCCTTACTACCAGATTGATTGAAAATTGATATCAGTTGCAAATGAGTCTCATTCTAATTGTCCTGATGATGATTCGGTCTGTTTCTTGAATAAGCAACTTCATCACCAAAGTAGTATGAACAAAATTGAGACGTTTCTCTTGCAAAATATGCCTCAACTATAGAGCCTTCCATCCTATATTTATTTTTAGGACCCCTTTTTAATTTTCCAATTGCTCTCCACAATCTTAAGATTAGATGTTTACTATATTAAAAAATAAATGTATGAATTTAAATATGTTGTAATTGCTTACCGTTAGAATGGATACATCCACCTAGTTTGAACTAGACCGCCTAGACGAGTTTCGTAGACAAGGTGGATGGGAAGACATTCTATCACATCAAAGAATCCTGGCTGAAAAATGTTCTCCAACTTTTTGGTGATAACAACAATATTACTTTCCATTCGCGCCAGATTTTCTTCTTTTAATGTGGTGGCATATAAGTCTTTGAAGAACAAACTAATCTCTGCTATTGGTTTTCATATGCTTTCAGGTAAACCAATAAAAGTAATTAGAAGCAATTGTTCCATGAAAACATGGCAATCATGGCTTTTCATTCCATGTAAGATTCCTTGTGCCATATCAATCCTCTTTCCCAAATTTGAGGCATGTCCATCGAGCATCTTTAAACTTTGGACCCACTTACATATTTTTCACTTTTGGTCCAACTTGAATGTATAAATAGCCTTGGGCTTAAGAACATTGCCGTTGGACCCCTTCTGTAAGTGTAATTCTCTGAGCTTGCAATATTCTGGTAAATCAAGTCTGGCCTTAGGATTATCCTTTTTCTTGCCGGTGACATCCATAACTGTGTTGAAAAAGTTATCAAAATAGTTCTTCCCAGTATGCATGACATCAGTATTATTTTTAAGTAAATTATCTGGCCAATATTCTAACTCCCAAAATATACTTTGCTTAGTCCAGTTATGTTAAACGTCATATCCATCAAGCCTATACAATGGTTCCTCACTAACTTTAGGCAAATCATGAATTATCTCCCAAATGTCATAACCAGATAACCTTGGAGGTGGATCATCATGTTCAGTTTTATTTTTTCTGAATGCATTCCTGAGTCTCCTAAACTAATGATCAGGTGGCAAGAAACAATGATGACAACTAAACCATGAATTTTTCCTACCATGCCTCAATATGAAAGATTTTGTTTTTTCATGCAGTATGGACAAGCCAACTTTCCAGCTTTCATCCCCCCAGACAACATTCCATAAAGAGGAAAATCATTAACAGTCCATATTAGATATGCACGCAGATTGAAATTCTGTTTAAGTGAAATATCCCAAGTTTCAACTCTCTCATGCCATAAAATTTAAAGTTCATCAATCAAAGGTTGCAAGTAGACATCTATCCCGCTTTATGGATTACGCGGGCCAAGAACAACACAGTTCAAAAATATATATGGACTAGTCATCAACATTTTAGGAGAAAGATTATACGGGGTGATAAATATAGGCCAACATGAATATAGCGCAGCACCAACTAAAAAAGGTGACAATCTATCCGCACATAATCCCAAATGAATATTGTGTGGCTCAGCTACAAAATCTGAATAAGTTGCATAAAAATTCTTCCAAGCCTCTCCATCAGATAGATGACACATAAAACCAATGGGCCTTCTATTTGCACTATGTCATCTCATATGAGGAGCTGAGCTGTTTGAAGCATACAACCTCTTCAACCTTGGTATTAGAGGTAACTAATGCATCGCCTTAATAGCAATTTTATTTCGACTACAACCACGCTTATATCGAGGGTGCAGACAAAACTTACAGGATTCTAGGTTAGCATCTCCCTTATAGTATAACATGCAGCCATTTTCACAATAATCAATTCTAACTGAGGAAAGACCTAACTTTGACACCAATCTTTTTGCCTTATAGAAAGAATCAGGTACCTCTAAGGCAGGGTCAGCAAACTGTTTAATAAGGTCTATCATTGAGTCCATTCCTCCTTCAGCAATATTCCAGTCAGATTTAATACTTAATAATCTAATAGCAACAGACAAACGAGAGTGCGAACACCCGTCAAACAAAGGATGACTAGCAACATGCAATTGTTCATAGAATTTGCCCGCTTCTCTATTGGGAATAGCTTCGACATTTTCCCTAAAGTCCCCCCTGTGTTGCATCCCAAAAGCATCATGCACTATTTCTGTCATCCTAGTATCTTGGTAGTTATTATGCCCTGCAGACCTACTACTTTCACCAACGATAAAATTATTTTGCTCAACATCACCAGTACACAATCTTAAAAAGTCCTCATGAAATCTCTTTCTATAAAGATGTTCCTTCACAACTTCTTCTTTTAAAAGACATGTACCATCACATCTAACACAAGGACAATGAATAGCTCAGAAACATGACCAAGCTTCAAGTGTCTTAGCATGTTCAACAAATCGGTTGACACCTTCAACAAATTCCACCCTAAAACTCACTCTATTATCATTATTCTGTTAATATATCCAACTATAATCAGGTTTCATCTACACAATCAATCATATTCAAGTAATTAGTTCAAATCACAGAAGTTCACATTTCAAGTACCTAAATTCAAAACAAAAATTCACATTTAAAATACCTACACATAATCAATTCAAGTCACTAAGTCACCTACCAAGTCACCAAACTTAACTACATTCAAAACAAAAATTCACCTTTCAAGTACCTACACTTTATCAACTTCAAGTCACTAAGTCACCAACCAAGTTGCCAAACAAAAGTACATTCAATACAAAATTTCACCTCTAAAGTACCTACACTTGGTCAATTTCAAGTAACTATGTCACCAAACTTGACTACATTCAAAACAAAAATGTACCTTTAAAGTACCTACACTTATTAATTTCAATCACTAAGTCACCGACCAAGTCACCAAACTAAACCACATTCAAAATAAAAATTCACCTTTCAAGTACCCACACTTAATCAATTTGAAGTTACTAAGTCACCTACCAATTCATCAAACTTAACTACATTTGAAATAAATACACTTAATCAATTTCAAGTCACTAAGTGACCTCCCAAGTCACCAAACTAAACCACATTCAAAACAAAAAATCACCTTTCAAGTACCTACACTTAATCAATTTCAAGTAATATATTCATTTATAGTATAAGTCAAACAATTGAACAAGTGTAATAACGCAAATAAGTAGAGGCGTCGCATGTCCCTCTCACACCATATAATCATCACAAAATTCTTATGGCTTTCAAAGCCTTTTACAGCGAACAATCCCAAACTAAACTAAATTTAAAGACTTTATTATAAGAAAATAGAGAGAAATCAGCATACCTTTGCTTTGCATAAATTAAAGAGAAAGAGATAAGCATTCACCGAAAACTAGCAAAGCAATCTTTTTCCCAGATTCAGATTCTGACAAACAGTAAAATAAGAAAAATCTTGACCTTTAGCTACAATCAATTTTTTGAAGCTACGATAAAGTTTCGAATACTTCATTTAATTTGTCAAAGAGTACTATGAGCATATAAATCATTATTAGTTTTACAATGAATTAGATAAAAGATTACCCCAAAATTACAACATAATCTTTTAATAAAAACTAGCACTAACAGAAATATTAGCTATTATAATTCGTCAAACTACAGTTAGTTGCAAATATACATTAGTGAGACAAACAAATAAAAACAACTTAAGAATTAGCTAATCTTTAATATAATCTCCAACATTCTTCAAACACTCTCTTAACAATGATTGAATATGCATTTTCAGATTAGATGATTGATAAGAGTACAAAAAAATTAGAGGGGGTTATACGAAAATGAACTTAGAATAAGTTTAAAAATTTAAAAGAAATCAACAACTATATTTTCCAAAAATAACCTTTGAGCATATTTTGAGATTTGGTTTCTACAATTTTCCTTAGACTAAATAAATTTCATAGTCCTTTTACCAAAAAAGGATTTCAAAATCTATAGTCAAACGGTCCTTTATATACATCCTCATAGTACACTTATGATTAAAAAAAAACAGAAATTACACAAAATTTTCTACAACTAATTGTAACTAATCAGATGACCTCGCTAAATAACACATCAAGGAACAAAACAGTGGGTACCTGGGCGGCGGTGGAAGGTTGGTCGGCGACGGCACTCTCGGCGGCGGCGGCAGTGGCTCGGCGATAGCAATATGGAGAAATTAGGGATTTTGTGCACGTCTCAATTTTTTTGTGTGTATTAAACCATATGTATAAATCAATTGAGGATTTGTGTTATATTGTTGGCTCGGGTCAGGTAAGTTTTAATTTATTTAACAAAATATTTCTGAAAATATTTTTAAAAATTGATCACATGTGGTCGGTTTTCTGGAAATATTTTTGAAAACCGACCACATATGGTTGGTTTTTAATCCAAATTAATGACAAATTTAAGTTTAATAAATTATTATTTATAAATTAATAAATTAAAATAAATTACAAAATAAATTAATAAATTAAAATTAATTTTTAAAAACTTAAAATTTTAATAAATTTTAATAAATTCTATAATATTTATACAACATCCAAATAATTTAATACAAAGCGTATATATATATCAGATAATTAGTTATTTTATCATCACATTAACACGAGTAGTATATTTCCTCAATCGTATAATAATATCATTGAATTTTATAAATTACGATAAATTTTTAGCTAATTAGCTTTTAAATATGATGTCACAATCCAAAAACGAGGGTCATGATGGCACTTGTCATGGCATACTTTGACAAGTAAGCCTATCACCCAAACTGATAAGAAAAAAGGAAAAGACAAAAATATCATAAGGTAAGGGTTCTAGAACGAAGCCGAACCATATAAGTAATCATAACAATGCGAAAAGAACTTAACCAAAATACCAATCATGCCCAAAACAAGGTGTCAAAAGTGTAAGAACTACTAATACAATCCAAGAGTCAAATACATCGAAAAAATAACCACAAAAGAAATAATATCTGTCTCCGAACACTAATAAAGACATAACTACTTTAGAAAGATAGAGGTGAACTTCTGACGCATGAATATCCAACCGCTACCTTGAAAGCACCAACAATCGCCTGAGTCAAGAAATCTGAGGCGCACTCAAGTTAGGACCTGCATCAAAAGGGCGCAGTAGGCATGAGTATGGTCCACTTGTACTCAGTAGGTATCATAGGCCGACCAAGCAAAGTAGTAAATAAAGCATACGAAATATATACTAAGGGCACGTCACCTACAATCAAAAAATATCCCACAACGGTAACCCACACCACTTGCACTAACAGTTGTAATGTATATCACATATATTACAATAACACACCAAGATATAGAACACAGGTATACATTATGTCACGTATAAATAGAACGATAGAGAACATGTAGATACAAGATCATTAAATACATGTAAAGGAAGGTAAGACAAATACATAGATGACAAGTCAACATGGCAATACAACACAATATAAACACAATAAAGTAAGTACAATGTATATATTGATGATGATGATGATGATGATGTACGAGGTCGTCGCACAACCTTCGGGATCGTCGCACAATCCCCATATACACCTACGAAACTAAGGCTTTCCAACGTAGGAGCTATGGGGGGTTCGTCAACCCGTATACAATCCACATATATCATATCTCATTTCTGGTACATTCCTCAAAAAGGATTTTATAAGGTGTTACAATAGCTCCTCCTCAGAACATTCCTCGGGGAGTGTTTTAAAAAGATGTTGCTAGTGTTTCTCAAATGTTGCCACGGTGGTACAAATGAATCATAAATGAGTATGATATGAGGATGTAATGCTCACAACTAATCACAATGAGTATTTTCACAACCAACCACAATGATATATTTTCACAATCATTTAAGCTAATATCCACTCATTATTTCAGTTTTATCCACGAATTTTCACATGTCTCATATGCCAAATAAAGTATGAATATAATCACAATACACCAATGGTACAATATTAAGCATCTTAACAACACAATACAATTATTCACATATATTCAAGTCTATTAATATCACATAGGACCCCAAATGTCACACATATCACATAATAACTCAATTTCGATAATTACATCACATATAGGACCCCACACGGGCACAACACATAAATAACTATTTTTCATGATTAGTTCTCACCCTTAACATGTATTTTGTATCATCATTTACTACCCAGCTCAGTCTGAAAGAGTTAAGCCATAACCTACCTCGAAAGCCGAAACCGGTCCGCTACACTTAACCCGCGACCTTACTTTTCACGAACAATCCCAAACTCTACTAAAAATATAAAATATAAAATCTATGTGTCAAGATAAAATCAACGATATCCATATTGACTACTTGATACCAAACTCCCCAATAACACAACAATACAAACACCAAAATCAATCCACTAGTTCAAGAACTATGGACCCTTTTGATGACCTCTCTCGAATTCGCAAAAAGAACAAGAAGGAAAGTGATATCAAGAGTAAAACACACTAAAACAGCAACAACACTTGATGAACAAGATTCAATAACAACAACACACGGTTACAAGATAAGAACACAAACGGATTACACTAGATATAGACAAACGATTACAAGAAAGTAAATATAGATAGATAGACAAAGGGATGGTATAATATTAACAACCCAAAAGATTATTCCACTTTTGGACCTTTAATATCATACACAATATAAACCTATCTCTTACGTGACCTCAAGGGAACCGGAATTCCCAAGCAATCTCCGTTTCTAAGCAAATGATCAACACAAGGATTCTACCTTGTCCAAGGATTCCACCTTGCTAAAGACTCTCAAAGAGGCTACAAAATATATTCTCCAAAAATCTCCAAAAATGACCTAATGAGGTTCTATTTATACCTAGGTTAACTTATTACAAATGACTAAAAAAACCTTGCAAAAGGCGGATGAACAATGAACAGTTTTGGAGCTTGTGGGACTTGTTCTCTATACTTCAAAGCTTGTTCCTTGGATGGGAATCCCCCCGAGCTCGAGTCTTGACGCATTGGACCCCGATCATGATCGTACCCGTATCATTCTCCATTTCTTAGAAAGGATTCGTCCTCATATTCGAACCTTGCAAAGCAATAGGAAGGACAAGCAAACAAAAGTTCCTCAAGGTATGAGGGTTAAGATTAGTGTAATCAATCATAGCATCTTGCCAAGGTGGCTCAAACTTCACATATACCCAAATATCCCTCTTACCCGAATACCCTACCAAGGGAGAATCAACTAGTTTATCCACATAAGTGTGACAAGAAACAAGGAACAAGCATCGCTTATTAAGTGGAAAACATAGACTCTTCTTGGAATAACAATTATACTTGAAAGCCGAGAGAGGAAAACCATAAATTCCATGCACATTCAAGTCATTCCAAAAGACATCTGCATCACCACACTTCAAATGATCACCAGAATCAAATGGGTAGAGTGTCCATGGGTACGGGTTGGGAATACACTTCTTTACCCCAATACTACTACAATAATGATCAAATGTCCCCTCTATACTATCATGGTCAATAACAAAAACAACTAGAGGGTCATCCTTAGTCATTCGGCCAACATGTTCAACATCATCACTTCCACACAAAAGTTGGTCTTTATGACTTCCATAAGACAATGTATTACCACTTTCCATAATGGCTTCAACACTAGGTGAATCAACTAGTGTATCCATAATCCCAAGTTGTACATTATCATCACAAAATAAAGGCGCATTCAACTCACTTAAAGACAAACTATCATTCACACTTAGTTGGCTATTATCCCCATTCACTAGAGTGTAAAAGTTAGTTTGATTACCTTGTAGCTCGTGTGGAGCATAGCCACTCACGGAAATTTAATTAGGAAGGCTTGGATGCTCCATCAAGTTATCCAACTTCTTGCACAAAGAACCTTCTATCCCTTCCAATATTCCTTCTATTTTTTCCACTATTCGCCTATCTATGGCATCAAGCCTTGCCTTGATGGATTTAACCCGACTAGGTATTTCAGCTTCATTCGCCATTGTACCTATCAAGAGCTACTAAGCAAACAATATGAAAACAACAAACACATTAAAGATTAGCAAAAACCAGTCCACAATTCATCACAAAACAGTCCACAATGCATCGTAAAATAGTCCACAAGCCCTTAGTTTCACACTTTGGATTTTTCATTCTATTAGCTTACAAGGTTAATAACTCGTTTATACTCCAATAAGGTTACTTGGTCCCAATTGTGGCTCGAGGTCGGAGTAGATTCTTGTTTGAAATGACTCAAATAAGTAATGTACGAACTTGAACCAAAAAAGATACTACGACTCAAAAATGAGAAAAGCACACAACAAACAATGTTAACACGAAGAACGTACACAAAACTAACTTACAAGCTAGTAGGGTATTACTAGGTTGTCAATTAGTGTCAAACAAATAAACGAAACTAGGAAACAATAAAATAAACTAAGAAATCTAAAATTTGAACTCAAAAATATTGTGTGAACAGTACTTTAGTGATGTGGCAGTCCACTATTGGCCTCGAGTTTTATCAAAATTTTATTTCCCAATTTCAAGTCTTAATCAATATACAATTTGGAATTGCTGGATTTGGTTAATGGAGGGAAAAGTGGTCTTGGAGCCTTTTTGTTCAAATTTCAAAAGTAAAACTTGACTTCTTTGAACTTTCTCCTAGAAACAAGGTCCTTAAATCAAGGAAAAGTAGATGAAAAGTCTTTGAAGTGATACGGACAAGTCTTTCACTAACAACTACTACAAGTTTGTCTTTCACCATTTTAGATCTAGTTTGCACTTTAAGGATTAACAAGATGATGAAAGGGTGAAGAACCTTAAGAACACAACAACAACTCCAAGAACAGCAACAATTTTAGTTTCCAACGCCACTACAGCAAGACCATCAAATCGGCCAAGGTTTAGGTAACAACAACATCCAACTCGGCCACACCTTGTTCACATCAACAAGTTCAAGTTCAATCTAAGATTTGGACACTTTTTAGTGTTGATGAGAAAGAAACCTATACTAGAAACACTCTAAACAAACAAAAGACTACAAGTTCTAGACACACAACAAACAAATCTTGGCCAAGATAACAACAACACAATTTTTGGCCAAGAACACAAAATAGACAGATTTGCACTTTTCTGGAATTTTTTTTCAGTTTTCAGCTTTATTTTTTGGGAATTTTCTTCCAAGAGAACCCAAGATTGGTAGTATAGGAACACAATCTGCCTTGCTCTGATACCAAATTATACCAAACCCCCCAAGAACACAACAACACAAACACCAAAATCAGTCCACTAGTTCAAGAACTATGGATCATTTTATGACCTCTCTAGGATTTTACGATGAATAAGAAGGGAAGTGATATCAAGAGTAAAACACACTAAAATAGCAATAACACTTTATGAACAAGATGCAATAACAACAATACACGGTTACAAGATAAGAACATAAACGGATTACACTAGATATAGACAAACGATTACAAGAAAGTAAAGATAGATAGATAGACAAAGGGATGGTATAATATAACAACCCAAAATCTTATTAAACTTTTGAACCTTTAATATCAAACACAACCTAAACCTATCACTTACGTGACCTCAAGAAAATCGGAATTCCCAAGCAATCTCCGTTTCTAAGCAAATGATCAACACAAGGATTCCACCTTGTCTAAAGATTCCACCTTGCTAAAGACTCTCAAAGAGGCTACAAAAATATATTCTCCGAAAATCCCCCAAAAATAATCTAATGAGGTTCTATTTACACCTAGGTTAACTTTTTACAAATGACTAAAAAACCCTTGCAAAGGGCGGATGAACAGTGAACAGTTTTGGAGCTTGTAGGACTTTTTCTCTACACTTCAAAGCTTGTTCCTTGGATAGGAAGCCCCCCGATCACGAGTCTTGACGCATTAGACCCCGATCATGATCGTACCCGTATCACTACTTTTGGTTCGGGTTCAAAAAAGAAGGGCAAAATTGGAACTTTACTTCAAAAATATGTTTCTCATATTTTTAGGAACCTGCAGCTGAAAACCCAAGTTAAATCGAGTAAAAAATAGGATTCAAATCGAAGAAAAATTATTTTTGAGCTTTATCGGGTAAAAGCTTTGAAATCCGGATTAAAATCAAGAATTGGAGTTGTTCTGAAGGTTAAATTGATGAAAAGCTAGTAATTATGAGATAAACGTACTATTCAAGTGAAAAGAGTGAAATTTTGGTTTAAAATCTTGCCCTATGATTTTTATAGTTTTGAGGAATTTATCAAGAAATTATTAAGAAAAGGAGTGAATTCTTACCTTAAATCCATAATAAAACCAAGAAATAGATGTTAATCTATCTTCCCAAGATACCAAAGCTTTATTTTTAAGCTCCTGAACTATTTTTGGGTTTAACTCCCAAGAGCCAAGGTGAAAATGAGCAAAATGGGCCAAAAAACGTGAAAAATTTGCTATTTATTGCAGATTTTCTGCAATAGTTGTGCAGATTTTTTTCCTTTAAGTCGAAATGGACTTAGACGGGGTGCTCGGGATTTTCTCGGAGTCTGATTTATGCAAATGAACTATGCAACCATAATAAATTTGACGTTCCAAATGCGATGGCGATATCAGATTTTCAAGAAAACGTCGTTTTCACAAAGTTGACCCCCGAAACCCGAAATTATAATTTTCCAACTCGAGGGTCGAAATGAGATTTAAAATCCGTAAAATCATACCAAATATGCTAACACCCTAAAATCAACATTCCAAATCTGCTCGGAAAGTTGGATTTTTCATCTGAAGTCGTTTTGATCAAATGTGTTTCCCACACCCATATTTCTAACTTTTCGATCAATAGGTCAAAATGAGCTCGGATGCACCGGGACCCGAACCAAAGGTCTACATTGCCAAAAATTGATATTCCAAAGTTGTTGGCACAGTTCGTTCGGCCATCCATCGCACGGATCAAAAGATATCCACATAAGTCCAAAATATGGCTCTCTAAGCCATCAAAAACCACAATATTGCATAAATGATACCAAAATACATCAAAAATCATGTCAATCACTCCCACACCCCAGAAATATCATAATGCAACTACGGAGAGGGGTAAAATAGTCAAATCACACAAAATCACAAATTTCATATATTTCATTAAATTTTTAGGTCGTTACATCATCCATGACTAAAATTCAAGTTCGTCCTCGAACTAAGGCAAAGAAATACCTGAATCAATGAAAAACTGCGGATAGGAACTACGAATATCAAACTCAACCTCCCAAGTAGCCTCATCTACAGGTCGATGTTGCCACTGGACCTGAACCATAATGATCACTCTAGAGCGCAACTGCCTAACATCCCTAGCCAAAATGGAAACCGGCTCCTCAACAAAGGACAACCGCTTATCTAACTGAACCAACTCCTATTGAATGACATGGGACTCTTCTGGAATATAATGACGAAGCATAAAAATATGAAAAACTGGACAACAACTGATAGATCAAGGGGCAAAGACAACTCATAATCCACATCACCAACAGTCCTAAGAATCTCAAATGGACCAATATACCTGGGGCTAAGCATGCCCCTCTTTCCAAACCTCATCACACCCTTCATGGGTGAAACTCGAAGAAAAACACGATCACCAACACCAAATCTCAAAGCATGAAGTCTACGATCAACATAACACTTCTGCCTACTTTGAGCCGCTCTAAGTCTATCCTGAATGACTCAGACCCTATCCAAAGACTCACAAAGAAAGTCTGTACCTTGGGGTCTCACCTCGGAAACATCGAACCAACCTACTAGGGAGCGACAACACCTACCATATAACGCCTCAAAAAGAGTCATATCAATACTGGAATAGTAGCTATTACTATAAGCAAACTTTGCTAAAGCCAAATATATCTCCCACTGGACACCAAAATCCATCACGCACGCATGAAGCGTATCCTTCAAAACCTGGATAGTCCGCTCTGACTGGCATCAATTTGGGCGTGAAATGTCATGCTAAGATTAACCCAAGTACCCAACCCATCCTGAAAAGTCTTCCAAAAGTGAGATGTGAACACAGGACCTCGATCTGAAATAACTGACACTAGCACGCTATGAAAATACACAATCTCATGAATGTACATACGGGCCAACCTCTCGGTACTGAATGAGACCTGAACCAAAATAAAATAAGCTGACTTTGTCAATCGATCCACGATGACCCAAACACTGTCAGAACCATGAGATGTACAAGGCAAACTAGTCACAAAGTCCATAGGTATGTGTTCCTACTTCCACTCAGGAATGGGGTAACCTCTGAAGCAAACCACCAGATCTCATATGCTCGGCCTTTACCTGCTGACAATATAGGCAACGAGCTACAAAATCTGTTATATCTTGCCTCATATCAGCCCACTAGTAGTGTTATCTCAAATCACGATACATCTTAGTCACACCTGGATGGATGGAATATCTGGAACAATGGGCCTTCTCCAAGATCAACCTAATCTAGTCACCCATTTTCGGAATACAAACTCGGCCTCTAATCCATAAAACTCCATTGGAATCAAGTGACACTTTATTAGCCTCTCCACCCAATACCTTATCTCGAATCGACCTCAATTTAACATCATCAAATTGATGAGCTCGGATCTTCTCCATCAAAGAAGATCTAGCATCCACAAATACCAAAACACGACCCGGAGTCAAAATATCAAGTCTAACCATCTAGTTTGCTAAAGACTGAACCTCTAAGGCCAAAGGCCTCTCCTGGGTCAAAAGATGTGCCAAGCTACCCATTCTAGTCTCCTTTTGACTTAAGGCATCCGCAACAACATTAGCCTTGCCCGAATGGTAGAGAATAGTCAAGTCATAATTCTTAAGAAACTCAATCCAAAGGCGCTGCCTCATATTAAGATCTCGCTAAGTAAAGAAGTACTGAAGGCTACGATGATCTGAGAAGATCTCACAATGGACTCCATACAAGTAGTGCCTTTACAACTTCAAGGCAAACACAACTGCGCACAGCTCTACGATAAATCCTCTCATGAGGCTCCAATATTGACGAGACGCATACACAATTACCTTGCCCTCCTGCATCAACACAACACCTAACCCAACACCTAAAACATTACAAAAGACAATAAAGCTCACGTCCTTCTTAGGCAAAGCCAATATAGGAGATGAAGTCAATAAATCCTTGAGCTTTTGAAAGCTCGCCTCACAATATAATACCACTGAAAAGAATTCTTTTTCTGAGTCAAATAGGTCTACGGAGCTGCAATGGAAGAGAAATCCTCAACAAAACACTAATAATACCTGGCCAAGCCAATAAAACTCTGAATCTTGGTGGGCGAAGTAGGTCTAGCCCAATCACAAACCGCTGCAACCTTAGCTGGATCAACCATAATACTTTCCTTAGTCATCACATGATCCAAGAAAGAAACTGACTCCAACCAAAACTCGTACTTAAAGAACTTAGCACACAACTTCTCATCTCTCAATCTCTGAAGCATAATTCACAAATGCCCTTCATGCTCAACCTCACTCTTGGAATAAACCAAGATATCATCTATAAATATAATAACAGGATCAACCATAATACTTTTCTTAGTCATCACATAATCCAAGAAAGAAACTAACTCCAACCAAAACTCGCACTTAGAGAACTTAGCACATAACTTCTCATCTCTCAATCTCTGAAGCACAATTCACAAATGCTCTTTATGCTCAACCTCACTCTTGGAATAAACCAAGATATCATCTATAAATATAATAAAAAACGAGTTAAGATACGGTTAAAACACTCGGTTCATCAACTCCATGAATACGGCAGGGGCATTGGTCAACCCGAAGGACATGACCAAGAACTCATAATGACCATATCGAGTCCGAAAAGCAGTTTTTGGAATATTCGAAGCTCTAATCCTCAACTGGTGATAACCAGACCTCAAATCAATCTTCGAAAACACCATAGCACCCTGGAGCAGATAAAATAAATCATCAATGCAAGGAAGAGGATACTTATTCTTAACCATCACCTTATTCAACTGCCGATAATCAATACACATCTGCATAGACCTATCCTTTATCTTCACAAACAAGACAGGCTCACCCCAAGGTGAAATAGTAGGTTGAATAAATCCCTTATCCAACAACTCCTGCAATTGATCCTTCAGTTCCTTCAACACTGTTGGTTACATCCTTTAAGGAGGAATAAAAATGGGCTCGGTGCCTGAATTAACATCAATAATAAAATCAATATATTAATTCGAAGGCATACTAGGCAGGTCCACAGAAAAGACATCCATAAACTCACGAACGACACGGACAAAATCTAAGAAAGGAGGTGAAATAACACTTGTGTAATGAATATGGTTCAAGTAATATAAACATCCTCTCTCAACTAACTACGAGCCTCAACATAAGATATAATTCTCTCAGGACCCGAATGAAGTGTACCCTTCCAAGCTATCCTTGGCATAGCCGACAAAGCAAAAGTTACAGTCTTGATATAACAATTTTGGATGGCATAAGAAGGAGCCAACCAATCCATACCCAAAATAGCATCAAAATCGACCATGTCTAATACAATCAAGTCTATTAAAGTCTCACACCCGACAAAAGTCACAACACAAGATCGATGCACCCGATCATCCACTAAAGAATTACCTCCTAGGGTAAATACATGAATAGCCACAGAAAGAGGCTCAGTAACAGAATCAAAACCCAAAGTAAAATACAAATATACATAGGAGAAAGTCGATTCGAGATCAAATAATACAAATGCAAGTCTGACACAAATGGGGATGATACCTGTAATCAAAATATAAGAAGCCTCTGCCTCAGGTCTGGCTGGTATAGCATAACACTATTCACGACTACCAACTACCTGGGTAGCCCCACGACCACCAACTGCCTGAGTACACCCACAGCCACCCCCACGAGCTCCACTATCTCTACCCCTTGCACCTCTGATAGCACCCCTACCCCTCGCAAATAAAATAGGAGTAGCTCGAATCACCTGACGGGGATAGTCCCTGGCCACATAGCTAATCTCATCACATACATAACAACCTCTACGACTAGTCTCAGTAGGAGAAATACAACTGGGCCCGAACGGCCACCCTAAACTGCTGGACTATAAGGTCCACTACCTAAACTCTGTAATGCCGCCTGCACTGTCCTACCATAATATCCACTAGAACCTCTAAAATATTTACCTCGATAGGTTATACTCCTGAACTCACTAAAACGATGCACCCTCTTAGCGCCCCCCTGAGATGCACTAATAATACCCTCTGTCATCTTAGCGTGATCCATAATATTCTAAAGAGTATCTTCAAGCACAACCATCTGAG
This sequence comes from Capsicum annuum, assembly GCF_002878395.1. Lineage (NCBI taxonomy): Eukaryota > Viridiplantae > Streptophyta > Magnoliopsida > Solanales > Solanaceae > Capsicum > Capsicum annuum. Next base: position 38,042,294 of record NC_061120.1, on the reverse strand, counting down.
ACGTATCTAGCTGAAGAGAGATAACCAAACCCTTCACAAACTTTTAAATCTTCTCAAACCTGATGGAAATGTTATCATAGGAATATCTGGACAGGGCATGGAAGCATGCCTTATACGATGTGAAAACTCACAGCTGAAAACTCAAGTTAAATCCAGTCAAAAACGAGGTTCAAATAGTAGAAAAATCATTTTTGAGTTTCACCGGGTAAAATCTTTGAAATCTGGGTTTGAAGGTTAAATTGATGAAAAACTAGTAATTATGAGATAAAAATATTATTCAAGTGAAAAGAGTGAAATTTTGGTTTAAAATCATGCCCTAAGATTTTTGGGGTTTTGAGGAATTTATCAAGAAATTATTAAGAAAATGGGTGAATTCTTACCTTAAATCCATAATAAAACCTAGAAATAGATGTTAATCTATCTTCCCAAGCTCCCACAAACTTCACTTTTAAGCTCCCAAACTATTTTAGGGTTTAAATCCCAAGAGCCAAGATGAAAATGAGCAAAATGGGCCAAAAAGCATGAAAAATCTGTTGTTTATAGCAGATTTTCTGCAATAGTTGTGCAGATTTTTTTCCTTTAAGTCAAAATGGGCTTCGACGGGGTATCCGGGATTCGTTTGGAGTCTGATTTATGCAAATAAACTATGCAACCATACTAAATTCAATGTTCTGAACGCGATGGCGATATTAGATTTTCAAGAAAACGTCGTTTTCACAAAGTTGACCCCCGAAATCTAAAATTATAATTTTCCAAATCGAGGGTCGAAATGAGATTTAAAAGCCGTAAAATCATACCAAATATGCTAACACCTTAAAATCAACATTCTGGATCTGCTGGCAAAGTCGAATTTTTCATCCGAGGTTGTTTTGATCATATGTGGGTCCCTCACCCATATTTCCAACTTTCCGACCAATAGGTCGAAATGAGCTCGGCTGCACCAGGATCCGAACCAAAGGTCTACCTAGCCAAAAATTGATATTCCGAAGCTGCTAGCGCAGTCCGTTCAGTCATCCGTACACAGAACAAAAGATATCTACATAAGTCCAAAATAAGGCTCTCGAAGCCATCAAAAACCACAATATTGCCTAAAATAATACCAAAATGCATCAAAAATCATGTCAATCACTCTCAGATTCTAAAAATATCATAATGCAACTACGGGAAGGGGTAAAACAGCTAAATCACATAAAATCACAAATTTCACATATTTCATTAAATTTTTAGGTCGTTACATATGATATTATATATATATATATATATATACTCCTCATAATACAACGTGTTAATCAAATAAATTATCGATTACTTGTCTTACGTTATTAAAACTTCAACAATATACGTGTGTTTACATTGACAAAAAATAGTATATCTATTTCCTCAATAGTATGAAATCAATGTATTATTCAAAATATTTTGATATATAGATTCAGTTATCTGGCTTTCGATTACTGCATACGTCACTACACGAGATATACATATATATAAATATATTCAATTAGCTATCATCTTTAAAATACATACTATATACATCACATACATGATTTTACTACCCCCATAATAATATACAACGTATTTCACATATACTCAGATGAATTATCGGTTAGTTTATCTTATGTCATTAATATACCTTCACTATATAATATGTATATACTATATAAATACCTATACACACACACATATACACACTATTGACAATATCAAGTTCTAAATACGTACTATATACATCACATACGTACACGAGTATACTATCCAATAATATAATGCGACGCATTTCATATACATACTTTGATGATTTATCGATTATTTTGATTAAATTACATTAATATAACTTCAACGTACAGTATATTATTACTTCTATCATTAAAAATCAAGGTATTCAATATGTTTGGATAGATTCTACTAGTTTTTTACTACATCGTTCATCGTTCAATCACTACATCATATATGTATATATATAAAGATATTTATATATATAAACTCTTGAATGTGTACTATATATACATCACATCCACAAGTATATTATCTCATAATAGAACTCATTTATTATATTCTGATAATTATCGGTTATATAGGTATGTTACATTATTATAACAAAAATAGTAGCATAATATCATTATCTCAATGGTATGATATATATACACATATTCATTATACAAAGATTATGCATAACGTATATACAAAGGAAAATATTTATTTTATTTATTGAAACATAAGTAAAAGATAAAGATTATGTTTAACGTAATTTATTTATTTTATTTTATATATTTTTTATTATAATTTTTTTACAAAATCTAAGATTGATTGATATTTGTTATTATTAAATTGGTTATTGACTACGTTTGATCACTGTAATTTCAAAAAATAATATATTTGATTTTACATATAATTATTTTGTAATAAAAATCAACCACAAGTGGTCGGTTTTTTAAATATTTTTTTATATTTTTTAATACCAAAACCGATCACCAAGTGGTCGATTTTATAAAATTATTTACTTTTTTATTTTTTTATTCCAAAACCGATCACAAATGGTCAATTTTTTTAAATTATTTTCTTTTTTTATTTTAGTTAAAAACCGACCACAAGTGGTCGGATTTTTAAGATTATTTTTGTTTTTATTTTAATTAAAAACCGACCATAAGTTGTTGATTTTTTAAAATTATTTTCTTTTTCAAAATTAAAATCGAGCACTTGTGGTTTTATTTATAAATATAATTAAAAAGTATTTTGAAAACCGACCACATGTCGGATTTTTAAGATTATTTTTGTTTTAATTTTAATTAAAAACCGACCATAAATGGTTGATTTTTTAAAATTATTTTCTTTTTTAAAATTAAAAATCGACCATTTGTGGTCGATTTTATTTATAAATATAATTAAAAAGTATTTTGAAAACCGTCCACATGTGGTCAGTTTTTAAAAATACTTTTTAATTATATTTTTAAATAAAACCGACCACAAGTGGTCGATTTTTTTATTTTATTATTTTCTATTTGTAAAAGAAATAATAATTAATATAAAAATTATTGAAATGATTATTTTGAAATTTCAAAATATAAAAGTGACCATATGTGGTCGCTTTTTAAAAAATATATTTTTTAAAAAAAAATAAAAAAAACCGACCATATGTGGTCGGCTTTTTGTGGTCGGTTTTCCTATTTTTTTTAGTAGTATGGATTGGAAACCCTGAGTATGATAGTATTGAATCTTGATAGTATCATAATGAGGCCTTAGAATAAGGATATGATGATCTAGACTACTTTTTTAGATGGCCTCATGTTTACATATATGTATATATATAGATGTATCTAGCTATATGAAGCTATGGCACTATCATATATCCCTTCATTCGTTTGTTCATATTGTATATTCATTTCTTGACCTTGTATATTACTATATATCTTTCTTTCACTCTTCATTCGTATATTGTCCTGGGATATACGGTATAGTATTGACGTCTGACGAATTAGGCTGGAATAGGATAGTTCACCTTGATACTTCCTTAGTCTTGTTATAGACTCTTTTCATTCTGTTTATATGTTGTGTATATCTATTTCATCTTTGGAGCTCAGTTGATAGTTGCCTACTGAGTACCAACCGTTTGGCACTCATACTACACTTCTGCAGTCTCCAGATCATAGTATGGGTTATCGTCGATGATTGTGCATCGTGTGGAGCAGCCATGGTTCAGAGACTTTGAGTGAACTCCTGACGTTTGGAGTATTACTCACTTCTCTCCTTATATTAGACTAGTCTCTATATTGAATACAGAGATAAGTTGTATCAGTGTATTCATTTGTACTTCACTTTGAAATCTTATTATTGTAGAAGCTCTTGTACTGATATCACCGGGTTTGGGGATTTCATTATGTATTTTATTCTCTTATCTCATCTATTCTGCATTTCTTTCTACATATAATTGGGTAGTCCGTTACTAGTCATTCCGAACTACGGGTTGGCTTGCCTACTGGTGGATTATAGTAGGCGTCATCATCACCTGAGAAATTGAGTCCTGACAAAAAAAATTTAAAAAGAAAGAGAAATAGAAGTTAGAGATAGAAGAGAGAGAAAAAAAGTGAAGAGAATGAAACAAAAATTGTAAAAAGAAAAAGAAAAAAAAAACAAAAAGAAGGGAAATGAAAATAGGAAAAAGAAAAAGAAAACAAACCAAAAAGAAGGGAAAACACACAAAAGGAAAAACTGAGCAAAAAGAACCAAAAAATAGAAAAAAAAAAATAAAAAAAAGGAAAAAAAAAAAAAAAAAATAAGAAAAAAGAACCAAAAACGAAAAAAAGGAAAAAATTGAACAGAAAAAAAAAAGAGAAATAGAAGTTAGAGATAGAAGAGAGTGAAAAAACAAAAAGAACAAAGAAAACAAAAATAGAAAAGAGAAAAAGTAAAAAGGTTGCGTGGAACTACTCTCATTGTATTTATATCTTACATCGAATAAAGTCTTTTGGATATAGTTGATACATTGTCTACATATGATAATTTTGAAGTTAGATTATAGGCTCCCCCAATTTGCCGAAAGTTAGGCTATTTTCTGAATGTTTTTCACCTTAAAAATATACATAAGATTGAATTGAGTTATTAGAAGTTAATAATTGTGTTGACAAAAAATTTAAATTATTTTTATATATTTTCGCTAAAAATATATGAATAATTGGTCAAAATTAAACTCAAAAAAAAAAATCAAAGCTAATATCTTTTTAAATTATTTTTCACTTCATCTCGTGAAGAATAAATTTTTAAAATATACATCAGAGTGAAGTTGAGTTATTAGAAGTCAACAATCGTGTTAACTAAAACTTTAAAATATTTTTTCAATTATTTCGCGTAAATTTTTAAACAAATGATGAACTCAAAAAATTCTCAAATCAATTATTATTATTATTATTATTATTATTATTATTATTATTATTATTATTATTATTACACCATCTAATTAGAAATAAATTTAGAAGATTAAGTTACTAGAAGTCAACAACTGTGTTGGTGAGTCATGAAATTCACAAATTGAGACTCGAGTTATTCTTAGTTTATATTGAATAAACATTTTTCAAGTAGAAGTCAACCATTTATGTTGACTATAATGACAAATTGACACATGATTCAATCCTAATATAGATTAAATTAATATTCCCCATTTAGAAGTTAATTATTTATTTTGACTATACTCGTGATAAATTAAGACTCGATTCGATCCTAATAGAGATTGAACCAATATTTTTCAATTAGAAGTAAAACATTTATGTTGATTGTAGTCATGAAAAATTGAAATTCAATTCAATCCTAACATAGATTCAATCAACATTTCCATATTAAAAGTCAACCATTTATGCTGACTATAATCGATCAAGACAAATTGAGACACAACTCAATCCTAACATAGATTGGACTAATATTTTTCAATTAGAAGTCAAACATTTATGTCGATTATAGTCGTGATAAACTGAAATTCAATTTAATCCTAACATAAATTGAATTAATATTTTTAATTAGAAGTCAAACATTTATGTTGATTATAGTCGTGACAAATTGAGAATTAATTTAATTCTAATATAAATTACATCAATATTTTACAAAGAGAAGTCAAACATTTATATTAACTTTAGTCATGACAAATTGAGACTCGGTTTAATCATTAATATAGATTTAATCAACATTCCTCAATTAGAAGTCAACTATTTATGTTAACCATAATCGTGACAAATTGAGACTCAAGTCGATCCTAACATATATTGAATCAATATATCCCAATTAGAAGTCGATTAATTATGTTGACTATATATAGCCGTGACAAATTGAGACGTAATTCAATCCTAACATAGATTGAATCAATATTTCTCAATTAGGAGTTAACTATTGTGAAAACTAAAGTCGTGATAATTTGAGAATCAATTTATTTTTTATTAATTTGCAAAATTTAGTTTAGTTGTGTACCTTTTATGTTAAAAATGTGAATCTACACCAAATTAGCTATATAAATAGTCATTTTAAAATTATAATTGCACATGCACATATATAGAATGATTTGTATCATTTTTGTCCCAATTTATATGACTCACTTTTTTAATCAGTCTAAAAAAGAATAACATATTTCTATATTTACTAACAATTTAAATTTTAAAATATCATTTTATACTTAATGAAATGATTTATAGTCACACAAACATCTGTCACTTATTTTAGAACACAAATTTCAAAAGTCTTTTTTTTTTCTTAAACTCCGTGACAAGTCAAAGTAACTCATATAAATTTGAAAGGAGGGAGTAATTTATATTTTGATAATTCTAAAACCTAATTTATATTCAAAATGGTTTGTTTCTAATTCTTTTGTTACGTTAAAGTCGTATATAAAATATTTGTCTAGAAGAAGGAGCATCAGAGAGAAAAAAATATTTATAAAAAAAAAGTGATAAATCAAAAGAAGAACTTTAAAGAAATGAAGGAGGGAGGATAGATTGACAAAATAGGATCGATACACTTGTCAAAAAAATTAGAGTTGTGATGGTTGAGGCACAAATATGACATGGTGTGGCCTGTGGGAAGGATTGACTTTGAAACTATGCGGGTCCCACCTATGTTAACCCCTCTCACCTTTTATTTCTCTTTCCCCTCCTCTTAACTCATCAATCAATTTTTCTCCATTTCAATCCTTTTTCTTTTTTATTTAATTCTTTTGTCGTCTAATTTTTAGATAAATTTTATTTGAATTTTTTCATCCATCTTGTTTATATCACGCATATAGATCTTCTTTCATTTAATAATTGGAACAAATATTTTATTTTAAAAAATTATATTGTATTAAGATGGGAGAAGAGAAAATAAAAGAAAATTACAAAATGAGAAATTAAATTCTCACCAACATGATGAAAATTTAAGTTGTCAATCAATTTTCACTAAATTTCTCATTTGATTGTATATAAGTCTTGATTTGTCAGTTTTTTAACTTATCAAATTAAGATTGTCAATTTTTGTATTAATGAGCCATATCCAGATAATAAAATTAGATTGTTTGATTTTCTTGTTTTTTTTAAATTTGATTTGAAGTACACTACAATAAAATTCTGATTAATACATTCATTGTTGTTCTTCCTATCTCTAATTATTGCACGAAAATTGAGGTGTTTTTTTCTATTTGTACACGTGCTGAAATGAAAGTTTTGTGTGTGAGTGAGAGAACTCATCCAAATTACTACTCCTGTTTTCATTTGCGTGGGTCAATTTAACCACTCTCTCGTAGTAGCGGAGGAATATCTTAGGTAAGGGGTTTAAAACTAAAAAATATGAATACAAAAATTAATCGAAGTAGATTTAATGTTTGTTATATATACATGAAAAATAATCGTAAACTTATATAAATAGTATAATTTCTCACTAAAAGCGGTTCGGATGAACCCCCTCATTATTAGCTAGCTCTGCCCCTGCTCCCTTGATCCAACAATACTTATCCACTACTCAATGACTTAGATAAATAGCTTAAACAATAATAAATATAATATAATATAATTTTATTATCACCTTTTGAACATAATGATTTTGTTAATGTTTTGAAAAATACATTAGGTCTACTAAATAGATTTAACATCAAGGGTAAAATAAGCACAAATAGATAAATTGATTCATTGATTTTCAACCTGAACAAGTATAATTGGATACTACTTTTAGTAATATAGACAAGTGAAGATGGACGGATGATGTAATTTTCAAAACTAAATTAGATTAGATTAATTTAATATTGTAGAATTAAAATTTAGACATTTAAAAATTATACGTAAAATACCATAAATTACAATCTTTCTTATATTAATAAGATAAAAAAAGCATATCTTAAAATACTATTCAAAGTTTAAATTATTTGACTTAAAAAAAATTATGATAAATATTTTGATACTGAGGGTTTTGAAACATTGAATATCTTTGGATTTAAGTTAAATATATAGTGATTGTGTAAAGATTTTAATGTACTGTTAATATTAGGAAGAGGGATGTTTTGGTCTCTCAGTTGTTCATAAATTTTAATTTTACTTTTCGTGATATTTACTTCAAGACATTTTATCTTCAATTAATTCAATATCATAATTTAGATGTAAAAATGTTGTTTACCAAAAGATTACCAATATAAAGAGTTAAATTTATTTCTATGGCTCTTTAGGTAAAGGTAATGATTAAAACCACTAACTAAAGGGAATACACTTGGCATTCTCAGAGTCCTATAAAGATGCGGCTAAGCTCCGACACTACATATCTCATAATTAAAATAATATAAAAAAATATCATAATATATTAATTTAATAATAAAAATAAAATATTGTATTAAATTTGTGAAACAGACTATACTGAGAATTTAAAAAAATAAAATATTGCACTAAATTTGTGAAACAGACTATACTCAGAATTTCTTCTATATAAGTGGTGCAATTTTTCTTGATAAATTGCGATTTGTTAAGATATATATTAATTATAGTGAATGTCTATCAAGATCTATTTGATGTCTATCAGGATTTGACGTATTTGTCTTTTAGTGTGAAACTAGGGATGAATTTCCCCTATAAATAGAAGGGTTTCCTTCATTATAAATCATCCCTCAATAGAAGAAACAAGAATCACTCTCTCTATTCTCTCTACTCTTCTTCTTGGTCTTTATTATTTTATAACACGTTATCAGCACGAGATTCTACCGTCTCAAATTTGAAGGCTAAGGTTAAGATATAGATAATTTTCAAAGTAAGCTATCAAATTGTGAAGATATATGTTTGATTGATTCTGGCACTACACATACGATATTCAAAGACGAGAAATATTTTTCTCATCTAAACATGGGCAAGATTAATGTCACTATAATTTCTGGTAGTGCTAATTTGATTGAAGGCTTCGAAAAAGTCATTATAATCTTGCCCAATAGAACTAAGCTCATCATAAATAATGTCATATTTTCTTCTAAGTCTCGAAGAAACTTGATGAGTTTTAAAGATATCCGTGAAAATGGTTATCATATCAAGACAATTGATGAGATGAATCTTGAATATCTTGGTATCCCAAGAATGTCTCTGGGCAGACATATTTTATTGAAAAGTTCCCTGCTTTATCTTCTGGCCTTTATTGGATAAAGATTTATGCAATTGAGGCACATTCTATAGTAACCGAAAGTTTACTGATTCCAATACTTTCGTACTTTGGCATGATCGTCTGGGACATCCAGGATCAATAATGACGAGACAAATCATAAAAAATTCAAATGGGCATCCACTAAAAAAATTGTAGGTTCTTTAGAATGGTGAATTTTCATGCAATGCTTGTTATCAAGGCAAGCTGATTGTGAGGTCATCGCCAACAAAAGTTAGGATTGATTCCCCGTGTTCTTGGAACGCATACATGAAGATATTTGTCGACCCATTCACTCACCTAGTGGGTCATTTAAATACTTTATGGTCCTAATAGATGCTTCATCTAGATGGTCTCATGTGTGCCTTTTGTCATCTCACAACTTAGCATTTGCAAAATTGTTGTCACAAATAATACGATTACGGGCACAATTTCTCGATAATCAAATTAAGTCTATTCGTCTTGATAATGCTGCAGAATTTTCATCTCAAGCATTTAATGACTATTGATTATCGATTGGGATAAGAGTGGAACAACTTGTACCCCATGTTCACACTCAAAATGGTCTGGCTGAGTTATTAATTAAACGTTTGCAGTTGATAGCAAGACCATTGCTTATGAAAACTAAGTTGCCCACTTCTATTTGGGGTCATGCAATTTTGCATACTGCAACACTTGTTCGTTTTAGACTGATAAATTAACATAAATTTTCTTCGTTGCAATTAATTTTGGGTCAAGAGCCTAATATATCTCATTTGAGAATTTTTGGGTGCGGTGTATATGTGCTTATAGCACCACCAAACCGCACCAAGATGGCCCCCAAAAAAGATTAGGAATTTATGTTGGGTTTGAATCACTCTCTATTATTCGCTATCTTGAACCATTAATGGAAGATATGTTCGCTACCCGATTTGCAGATTGTCGATTTGATGAGATAGTTTTTCCAAAATTAGGGGGAGAAGATAGTGACATCAAAAGAGAAATTTTGTAAAAAAATTCATCACTATCTCATCTTATTCCACGTGTTTTTATTTGTGAGCAAGAAGTACAAAAGATTATTCATCTGCAGAAAATTAAAAATAAAATGTCGAACATATTTACTGATTTGAAAAGGATCACCAAATCACATATTCCTGTAGAGAATATCCCAATTCGAATTGATATCTCTAAAGGACCATCCACTAGTGTCATAACTAATGAATCTAAAGCACGCTTGAAGCATGGAAGACCATTAGGTTCAAAGGATCGAAATCCTAGAAAAAAAATAAATGGTCAAGATGACACCACGAAAGATCCTCATATGGAAGGTCAACATTTGAGTAATGTTGATATTCCTGAAAGGAATCAATGAGCCTGAAACTCAAGAAAATGAGAAACTATCCATAAATTCAAGTAATGTTGAAACTAATTTGAATCGATCTGAAATAGTAGTGGTGCAACAAAAATCATGCAAGATAGAGAGGATCTTGAACCTCAATCTATCATAGAATGTCAACAAAGAAATGACTGGCCAAAATGGAAAGAAATAATTCAATCTGAATTGAATTCACTTGTCAAACGTGAAGTTTTTGAACCTATAACTCAAACACCTAATGGTGTTAAGCCTGTTGGCTATAAATGGGTCTTTGTGCGAAAAAGAAATAAGAAAAATGAAGTACAAAGGTATAAAGCACGCCTTGTTGCACAAGGATTTTCACAAAGGTCTGGTGTCAATTATGATGAGACATATTCACCAGTTATGGACGCAATAACATTGAGTTATCTTATTAGTTTCACCATCTATGAGAGACTTGAAATGCATTTGATGGATGTGGTAACAACCTATCTATATGGATCACTTGATAATGAGATATACATAAAAATTTCTGAAAGATTTAAAATGCCGAAAGCATATAATTCAAAGCCTCGAGAAATGTATTCCATTAGATTGCAAAAATCATTGTATGGTTTGAAGCAATCTGGACGCATTTGTTTTAACTGTCTTAATGAATATTTATCTAAAGAAGGTTATACAAATGATGAAATTTGCCCATGTGTTTTCATAAAGAAAACAACGTCGGAGTTTGTTATACGTGTTGTCTATGTTGATGACATAAACTTATTAGAATGCCAATAGAGCTTCAAAAGGCAATTGATTACCTAAATAAAGAATTTGAGATGAAACATCTCGGAAAGACAAAGTTATGCCTTGGTTTGCAAATTGAGCATTTGACAAACAGTATCTTTGTCCATCAATCTGCCTACACAGAAAAGGTGTTGAAACAATTCTATATGGATGGAGCACATCCATTAAGTACTCTGATGGTTGTTCGATCACTTAATGTGAATAAGGATCCATTCCGACCTCAAGAAAAGAATAAGGAATTCCTTGGTCCTGAAATACCATATATTAGTGCAATTGTTGCACTAATGTATCCTTCAAATACTACAAAGCCTGATATTGCCTCTTCAGTAAATTTTCTAGCAAGGTATAGTTCTGCTCTTACTAGGAAACATTGGAATGAGATCAAACACATATTACGATATCTAAAGGGGACTACCGATATGGGGTTATTTTATTTTAAAGATTGTAGTTCCGATCTTGTTGGTTATGCTGATGCTGGGTACTTATCTGACCCGCATAATGCCCGATCTCAACCAGGCTATATATTCATATGTGGGGGTACTACCATATCTTAGAGATCAACACAGCAGTCTATCGTACCCACTTCATCGAATCACACTGAGATTACAGCTATTCATGAAGCAAGCCAAGAGTGTGTGTAGTTGAGGTCCATAATACATCTTATTCGGGGAAAATGTGGCTTGAAATGTGACAAAGTACCCACAATTTTATATGAAGATAATGTAGCATACATAGCACAACTGAAAAGTGGATTCATAAAAAGAGATAGAACGAAGCATATTTCGCCAAAGCTCTTCTATACACATGAGCTCCAAAAGAATGGTGATATTGACGTACAACAGATTCATTCAAGTGACAATGTGGCTGATTTATTCACCAAGTCTCTTCCAACTGCAACTTTTAAGAAGATGGTGCACAAGATCGGAATGCAAAGATTCAAGGATGTTCTTATTAGGGGGAGTTAATACGCATTGTACTCTTTTTTCCTTACGAGGTTTTGTCCCACTAGGTTTTCCTTGTAAGATTTTTAATGAGGCAGTCTATATGCGTATTTTTAGACATTCAAGGGGGAGTGTTATGAATTCATCAATTATAGTGAATGTCTATCAAGATTTATCAAGATCTATTTGATGTCTATCAGGATTTGATGTATTTGTCTTTTAGTGTGAAACTAGGGGCAAATTCCCTCTATAAATAGAAGGGCTTCCTTTATTGTAAATCATCCCTCAAGAGAAGAAATAAGAATCACTCTCTCTATTCTCTCTACTCTTCTTCTTGTTCTTTATTGTTTTATAACGCGATTGCCTTTTTTTGTGTTTTCTTTAAGCTGATAAAAAATAAAGCTTTTGAGTTTGTATTGCAATTAATACAAAAAATTGACAATCTTGATTTAATAAGTCAAAAAACTGACCAATCAAGATTTATATATACATCAAATGAGGAATTTAGTGTAAATTGATTGGCAACTTAAATTTTTACCATATTGGTGAGAAATTGATTTCTTATTTTGTAACTTTCTTTCATTTTCTTTTCTCCCATCTTGATATAATAAAAAATTTAAAAATAAAATATACGTACCAATTATCAAATGAAGAAAATCTATATTATCAAATGAAGAAGATCTATGTTCATGATATAAATAAAATGGATGGGAAAAAATGCAAATAAAAATTATCCAAAAAATTAGATGAGGACTAAATAAAGAATGAAAAAAAGAATTGAAATAGAGAGAATATCGCTTTTCACATTTTAAAAAAAAATTACTATTATGCAGGAGGACCAAATATGACGTGGCAGACAAGAATTGTAAGAGGTTCTATACATATTTACCCACATGTGTTGAAGGGTCCCACTGTTAGCAAAATGACAAAAAAGTCCCCTCTCTCGCCCTTTCTAATTTTTTCACATTGATTTAAATTTTTTCATCTTTTTTTTTTTTGTCAGTTATTTCACATTTTACTTCTCTTCCATTATACTTTATTCATGGACAGCGTGGAATTCAATTTTTCTCATTTAATTAATCGTAATTTTATATTTAAATATTATTTTATAAAATCAAACTTTAGTTATTTATATAATTAAAAATAGTTGTTCTCACTAATTTTGTTTCTGTAAAGAAATATTTATTTTATTCAACAATTTTGCGGATGAAAAAGATTATCGATAATATTCTTTTCTTTATATTTTAATGTTAGAGAGTATTTGATAGATTTAATTGTTTTAAACTATGAAATTTTTTCGAGAAGGACAAGTGTAGTTTAATTTTACTCTTTCATTCATTTTTTATGCTCTTTAAGAAATCATAAATAAGAAAAATATTTTATTAATTTACTATTTTCGCTCTTTTTAAGATACTCTATTATTATTTTATTTATTAAAAATCAAAATTAAAAATAATAAAGAAACTTTTGAAACTTTACAATATCTATAGTTTTAAAAGGGAATTAATAATACGACAAAATAGAAAGATTTTAATTAATTATATATTAATTTTGTAAATTGACACATAATTCGTAACATATATTTTTAGTGACTTCTTTGAAGTTTGTGGTATGGTTTGCGTACATTTTACCTCCTCAAACTTCATCAGGTGGGAATTCACTGGGTATGTTGCTGTATATTTTTAGCAATGTGAATAAGTAATATTTTCTCATTTACTTTACTTATCTATGTTTGACTTGACACATCCCTTAAAAAGTAGTAAATAAAATATATTTTCCTTATTTTAAAAAGAACGATTTATTTTGACTTGGTATGAAATTTTAAGAAAATAAAGAAGGTTTTTGAATCTTGTAATTGTAAATTAAAGTTATGTTAAATTTATCAAAATGTTCTTTAATCTTGTAATTTTAAATATGTCACATGAAAATATAAGATAAAAAGATGGAGTAAATATAAGACGAAAAGAGAATAATATAATATTAGAAATATGATAACTTAGGAGAAAAATATTGAGTTTCTCACTTTTGTGAATAAAAACATTTAGGTAAAATAAGTAGAAAATTTTGAAAAAGCAACTGTGAAAAAATAAACAAGTTCAACAAAAATAATTGTTGTTTAAAAAAAGAGAGAAAAATGGATGAAGGAAAACATAATTGAAAAAGGAGAGAGATGGAGGGAAAATAGAGCTAAGACTTTGGTGCAGTTATGGGAGTGGGACTCAATAATTAAAAAGAGAGGGAATGAGACTTTTTCCTCTCTTTTTTGTGGACAAGACAAGACTCCAAGAGTTGTGTCAGCTAGTGTCGGCCTTAATTTAGGTGTAAGCTAATGGTTTGTTCTAAATCGAATAGATATCAAGGGTGGTTTTTATTGTGAAAGGTAATTTGGGTATCAAACAATTGTGAAGTGACAATAGGACTCTTCCTTGTCACTTTAATTACCAAAATATCGATCAAATAGTATTTTTCTTGTCATTCGAGTCAAATATAATTTCCGTTTATATTATGTACTTTTAAAAATTACTGTATTTAATACTATTTTTTATAACTTATACCAATTATATTTAAATATAACTTGTTTAGTCGTATTTGTCTTGCACGTGTAATTTTTTATTATTTAAATTTAAACGATTTTGTCTATTACAGAGGTTTTTGATGAAGTGCAAAAAGTTCAACTCACTTCTCAAATATCCTTCACACTTTAATATAATAATGTAAGCATAATAGATATTTTATTGTAAATACAAATATATTTTACTTTAAGAAGTTTCAAGTGGTTAATTGATCGTCACTTTGCGTTTGTCATGCAGTTACCTCTTTTCTTTGTTGCTAGAGGCTAAAAGAGACGCACCAATTTGAACTATATTTGTAGAACAACTACTTTTTTTAATCTTTTTTATATTCAAAATCTTTCCTTATTTTTAAAGTTATATTTTTGAAAAATCTTTGATTACTTATTTAAAAATTTTACAAATTTAACATTTCTTATATTTTCTTTATTGTAATGCTTTAGCATTTATTTCTAGATTTTTCAAATCTTTTTAAAATTAAAATTTTAAACTAATTAAAAATGTATTAATTGTCATTAATTCAGATGACTTCTAATAACGATAGGTTTACTATAATTATTTAATTAATTTTCAAACTCTTAAATATTAGAAAAATAGTGAAAAGATGATTTTGTCTAAAACAAAGTCTTTTAATGAAAGGTAAAAGGTTCAAAAAATAATTCTAAGGTCTTTCACACTTTCAATATATTATAGATTATAGATTACTATAATTACCAATTACATTTAAATATAATTGATATAAGTTACAAATAATAGTATTCAATAAAATAATTTTTAAAAGAACATAATATAAAATGTTTGATATATTTTGAGGGAATACTATACTCGTTTTTGAGAAAATTTTGGGATCTTGGATATGTATTTTGTTATAGAATTTGAAAGAATCCCTTCGTTTTAGTTAAACTAATGATTTTCATAGCATTAAATTAGGAATTGAAATTATCTCATTTGATTTTTTAAAAGCTGCTATCTAAGAAATTTTTTTTTATATTAGTAATATTAATAAAATATTATCATTTAGGTAATATTGAAACATATTTGTAACATTTGTAATACTATTATTGTTATCTGTTCACAAAAAAATAATTAATAGTGCACTATGTGGGAAAAAAAAAGGATAGTGCACAAAAAAATAATGCATCTTCCATTATTCACTGAAAAATAATTAATAATGCACTTTTTTTTGTGCACTATGTGAAAAATAATGGATAGTGCACCAAAAAAAATATTTTCACTTGGATAGTGCACACAAAAGTGCACTATCTAATTAATGGTGTATTTTTTTGTACACAATGTGAAAAAAATAATAGTGCACAAAAAAGTACCTTATCTAATTTAAACGGCCTCAGCCTCCACACTATTAAAAAATATTGTGTACAAAAATAAGTTCAAAAAGCCTATTTATGTCACTTTTTAATTTCATGACATAAATCGGTCACTTTTTAAAACAATGAAGGGCATATTTCGATTCCGAACTCATCTCTTGTATGGTTTGGCTGACTCCACCTAAAGGATAAGCAAATTGTTCCTACCAGCTAACTTTATTACTCCCCTAGTTTTAATTAATGTGGCAAAATTTAATCGAAGATGAAGTTTAAAAAATAAAAAATAAAATTGATGATATTTATCAAATTGTCCTTTATTAAATGCATTTCTATTATCTTTAATTAAGTGAGACCATTAATTAGATCAGCATGAATAAAAGTGAAATTATGTCTTTAAATAATTATCAAATAAACAAGGTGACATTTTTTTGGTATGGACAAAAAAAATAGCTACACATAAAATGAGACAAAGAAAGTATTATTTTTAGTCTATTTGAAATAGAAATTTTACTCTATAAATAATTAGACTTAAATTTCAGACTTTAGAGCAAGTTGTTAGAGTTTATTGTTTGGTTACAAAAATTGAGGGGTTATTCCAGTACAAGTAGGGATGCGTAGGGTTATGCTCCACCAAATTCAATTTTTAGGATAAGCAAAATTGTTGCTAATGGTTAGCTACAAAGGTTAAACTTTTCTCTAACATTATCGTTGGTTTAAAAATATTTAACTGCAATAGCTATGATTGTTATATGATATCCTACATAGTTAATTATGTCTTATATGACGTTCTACGTGTATTATGCAACATAGGACGCATATATTTACTTGCTCAACTTTATACAAGTTTACGTATCTATTTATGCATATAAAAAATTGGAGGATATAGATGAAAATTGAAGTCAAGTTAAATGGTACATTTATGTGTTATACCTCATTGGTTATATTGCGAACATTTTATCTAAAAAGTTCACATGATAATCAAGCTTCATAAGCTGAAGTTTGTCTAACTAAATATTTTGAACTATAAAGTGAATTACCTTATATAAATACTTTTATTTCAGAAAGTATTAAGTCTATCCCTCAAGTTATGACAAGATGCCAAACTATTTCAAGTAGCTACAAAACACTTTCTCTAATTTCAAATAAATTAACCACTCTTTGAAATATTGTCAGAGCCAATTTATTGAAATTAGATATGACTCAGAGTGTAAAGGCCATAAGAGACATGTACTAAAAATCTCAATCGCAGCATTACAAAATAAAAATCAAATTGATTGAATTCACTGTGTTAAGTTCTTAGTTTTGATGATTGACAAATTGTATGTTGGGGACCTGTTTCTTGGAGATTATGGGATAACAAAGCTGCTGCTACTTAGAAAACAGGTTAGCTTACCTGTATCTATCACAGTCAACCTCACAGCTGGACAAAAGTACAAAAGTTGGTGAAAAGTTATTGACACTTTTTTGTCTCAATCAATGGGATTCTTTCTAAGTTTAATCCTTGACGCCAGGAGTCTGTATTCAAGTTGTTAAATATAGTGGAGCTTATAAATCCTAGAGGCAGGTCATCGTTTTTCTTCCTTGAATAAGGAGTTTCCGCATAAAATTTCAATGTCTACTATTTACTTTCTCCACACACTTTATTATTAAGTTTCTCATAATTCATGCAGTTTGGGTCTGTCTGGGAACAGCTCCCAAATTGAGGAGCAACCCACTACAACTCTTCATTTGGTATCAGAGCAAAATCTTCCTAAAAAGACTAACATCTTAGAAAGATCTTGAGAATGGTTGTTCCTCCAAATCTTGAAGAAGGCCAGAGAACCACTAGACCACCTAGGTTCAATGGTTAATATTATGGGTAGTGGAAGACTAAAATGCATGATTTTATTATGGTTGAAGATTCAAAACTATGAGATATTATCGAGGATGACCCTTTTGTTCCCACAAGGATAGTAAAGGTTGGTGATGTGACCTCCTAACAAGTTCCGAAAATAAAAAAGAAATTTGATGATATAGATAAAAAAAAAGATTGAGAAAGAACTATAAGGCCAAGAAGTTGCTGATTTATGGTATTGGTCTTGATAAGTACGGCAGGATCTCTGCTTGTGAATCTATTAAGGAAATCTGGGACTATTGATGATGCCCAAGCTACACCTCTACTCTGAAGATGATGCGGTCGCTGATGACTTTCAAGCAACACCTCTTTTTAGATAATGATACGGTCGTTGTCAAGATATAGTAACCCAACTAAGGTTGGGATCGAATCCCAAGGGAACACTTGGTTTAGCAGATCTCAACAGTTGTAGTCAATGAGCAAAACAGAAAAAGTAAATGGGGGGATTTGTTTGTAGTAATCAAGAGCAAAGAACTATATTAACTTGGTTGAAATCAGTCGTAAGTGAACATTAAGATTGTATTCCACATGGCTTCTCAACACCATAGGTTTATCGTGCATTTTTTAACCAATCCAATACATTGTATGCAGAATAGATAAGTTATGTACCTTCTAATGTCTTTTGGACGAATAGAAGGATTTCACTCTTTACCTTTTAAGTCTCAGGGTGTCGCACTACTAACCCTTATCTTGATCCCAGTTAACTATTTTCTTTTGAGACTCTTGTTATTAGATTAAACCTAACCATCTTACGTAGATAGAACCTAGAAGCATGGATCGACAGTTAAACTTCAAATTATTATTGTTTTTATCTTTTCCTAGTCATTATTCCTCTTTTGAAGTAAGTAGCAATATCTAGACGAGATCCTAATGTGTGCGTCCATTAAGAAATCAACCATAACGAAGATAAAGCAATGCATGTCATTGGTATTGGTTCAAATTAACAATCGCTCTTTCCCTACTTCGTTAATTCGCCAGGGTTTCCACAACCCCGGCTATGGATTTTAGACACTTCTGACTGTGAAGAATCAATAACATTTTTAATATAAAGCATAGATGAAATCACAATGATAAGATGAATAAAACCAACAACCATAACTGAATAAATGAACCAAAGTCAATACAAGAGAATCTCAAGATCAAAGATAGATCTAAGTATTGTCCTCTGAAAGCCGATTGGGTTACTAAAAAATAAGTATTATTCTCTAATACTGAACATGCTAAGCACAACTGCCTCGGTGTTATTAAATGTTATTGCTTTACTGGACATGGTATGGATTAAGCACAATCTCTTCAGATTTATATGAGCAAGGTATTGTTATCTCATGACAGATACGCTTTCTTATCTCCTCTCATCATTATTGTTGTATTATGTTTGTTTACACCACATTGTTTAATCTTCTATATGTACTAATCATTTTTATCTAGTAGCAGCTAAAATGAAAGGCCTTTGAGAAGAATTCTCCTTCCAATTCTGAAACATAATTTTCTTTATCCCAATATCTCGCAACCTTTTCATATTTCACCTTTCAAAATTATATTCACAGCCATCTCATCGACCGAAGGCATCGTTCTTTATTTTCGTCCTTTATCATGAATAATTTTTAGGAATGTCATTTGTTTCTAAACCTAGAACCACACGCGGCCTGATTCTCGTAAGACCCGGGATATGTACGCGACTTAAAATCAAAGTCTCGGCCACAATATTTTAACTACCCCTATATTTTCATTCCAACAAAACCTCTTCTCAGTTGGACAAAATTGACTACAACGTCAACTTTTATTGCTCGATAATTCTTTTATTATTCTCAAGCAATGAATGGGCAGCTATTGACACCCAATTTTGAACTCCCGATACTTCTTTTAGGATTTTATCAAAATTATTAATTTCAAATATTAATATGTTTTACACATTATTCTTGTATCAAATAGATATTGGCGTATCACATTCATGATTTAAAAATATATAAATTATTTTATTATTATTTTTTAATTTAAATGTAATATTTTTATGTAATTCGTTAATATTTATTAAATTATTTGATGTTCACACTTGTAATTTATGAATATTTGGTCTTAGGATGCCAATATTAAGAAGAAATGGCGGGAGTATTTCTATAGGCTTTTGAACGAGGAGGGGGACTGAGACATTGAGTTAGGTGAGTTGGAACACTCGAAGGAGAAACGTGATTTCAGTTATTGTAGACGTTTTAAGGTTGAGAAGGTCAGGGAAGTTATTCGTACGATGCGGAGGGGAAGGGTGACGGGGCCTGATGAGATTTCGGTGGATTTTTGGAAGTTTTCAGGTAGGGCAGACTTAAAGTGGTTAACTGATTTGTTTAACGGTATTTTCAAGACAGCCAGGATGCCTGAAGCCTGGAAGTGGAGTACGATGATTCCTTTATACAAAAACAAGGGGGACATTCAGAGTTGCACCAACTATGGGGTATCAAACTGCTGAGTCATACTATGAAGATTTGGGAGAGGGGGTGGAGCGGAAATTAAGAAAGATCATGTCCATTTCAGAGAATCAGTTTGATTTTATGCCCGGTCGCTTGACGACAGAGGCAATACACCTGGTGAGGAGATTGGTGGAACAATATAGGAAAAGAAAGAGGAATTCGCACATGGTGTTCATCGACTTGGAGAAAGCTTATGACAAAGTCCCTAGGGAGGTTCTTTGGAGATGCTAAGAGGCAAGAGGGGTCCCGGTGGTATACATCAGAGCTATTAAGGATATGTACGATGGAGAAAAAACTCGGGTGAGAACGGCGGAAGGAACTCAGAATATTTTTCAGTCGAAATAGGGTTGCATCAAGGTTCGGCCGCTATCCCATTCATATTTGCGTTGGTAATGGATATGTTGACGCGACGTATTCAAGGGGAGGTTCCATGGTGTATGTTGTTTATGGACGATGTAGTATTGATTGACGAGACGCGAGGGGGTGTGAATGAAAAATTAAAGGTTTGGAAGCAAACCCTGGAGTTCAAGGGGTTCAGGTTGAGTAGGTCCAAGACGGAGTATATGGAATGCAAGTTTAGCGACTTGAGGCAGGAGGACGATGTGGTGGTGAGGCTGGATTCCCAGGATATTTATAAGAGGGATAGTTTTAAGTATCTTGGGTGTATGATTCAAGGGAATGTCGAGATTGGTGAGGATATCTCTAACCGTATTGGAGCAGGTTGGATGAAGTGGAAGCTTGTCTCGGGTGTGTTGTGTGATAAGAAGGTGCCACTTAAGCTTAAAGGCAAATTCTATAAAGTGGCAGTCCGTCCAGCTATGTTATATAAAGCAGAGTGTTGGCCAGTCAAGAACTCCCGCAATTAAAAATTGAAGGTGGCGGGAATAATAATGTTGCATTAGATGTGTGAATTTACTAGAGGGGATAGAGTTTGGAATGAGATAGTCCGGGAGAAGGTGAGAGTGACTTCAGTGGATGACAAGATGCGGGAAGGGCACGTGATGGGGAAGGGCACGGATGCCTAGTTCGTAGGTGTAAGAGGCTAGCGTTGGATGGATTTTGGAGAAAGAGAGGTAGGCCGAAGAAGTACTGGAGGGAAGTGATTAGACATGATATGGAGCAGCTACAACTTACTGAGGACATGACCTTGGATAGGAAGGTGTGGAGGTCGCGGATAAGGGTAGAAGGCTAGGTCGCGTGCGTGGGTTGTAGCTAGTAATAGAAGAGCTTATGTATAGCTGGATTAGTAATCCCAGGACTGTGTCCATAGGTGGGGGTCGTACTTTCCGGATGCCATATTTCGTATCTCTTATTTCATATTGCGCTTATTTATCTTATTTCGTATTGCTGTGATTTTTATTTTATTTTTAGTATGTCTTATTCCTTTTATATTATGTCACCCACCATGCTTAATGGTGCATTACGCTCTTACTTATTATTCTCTATCTTGAGCTAGGAGTCTATCGGAAATAGTCTCTCTATTTCTTTGGAGGTAGTGATATGGACTGCGTACATTCTACCCTCCCCAGACCTCACTTTATGGGAATACACTGAATTTATTGTTGTTGTTGTATTATAATTATTATTTTGATATTATTGTTATTGTCATTATTAAAATAACAGTCAATCTTTATTTAATTCCCCTATGCATTTAATTTTTAGCCATTATTTTACCCAATTAATGTCAATTTTAGCAAAGGTGATGTCAATTTTAATTTTGAATCCACTTTTTAAATCCTCTTAATCTCAGTTGTGGATCAAAATCAATCCGACTACTAAGATCACATAACTCTTTTCTTTCCTTTTAAAACAAAAACAAACCCTAATCCTCATTTTTCTCAAGAACAGCCGCACCTCCCTTCTTCTCTCTCTCTCGTGCCGCTACCTTAACCTCCATGCCTCCGACGACGACGAAACCATCACCGGCAACCCCATGTCGGATGAAACCAGCCACCAGCGCCATCCTTGCAGCCATATAGATGGCGACCGCCGTCGTTCTAGACCAACAATAATCGCCCCAATGTCACCCGCATCCCCATTCGACCACTGTCGTCTCTCCTTCTCTCTCCGCTACCATGCATCCGGCGAGAAAACCAGTGCCAACCAGCTGCCGCTCTAGCCACAACTTCAGCAAATCCAGTCAATCGCCACTATTGACCCATTTCACCGGAAGACGGATTCCTAAAATCCGTTTCAGGTTTATCTCATTGTTCAGATTTCTTATTATCTTCTTCTACTTCTCGTTTGATAGATTTTTAAATAGTCAAAAATTGGCGTTGAATTACTATTTTGTATTTGTTCATGTGTTTAGATCGACATATTTTAAAATGCCCAATTTCTATTTTCTCTGAGCGTGAATGCTAATTCTGTGGCTGATTTATGATAAATGTCGTGTGCTAATGGGCGAAATTTAAATTGTAATCACTCCTTTGAAATTATTTCTTGGATTTTATAATATGTGTGAATGTCTTGGCTGGATAGTATTAGAAATGCATGTATGTTATGTGGAAAATGGTGTGGTAGGCTCACTTTGGGTCAATGACAGATTCTTTTCCCTTTGTTTGGAACATGCAGAATCTTAGGTATGATTATTTACCAAGGTACTTGAATATTTATGGCAAGAATACGATTTGAGTGATTGAGAATATGTGTATGGACTAAATTTCCTAATTTTCACTATTGCTTATTTATGTTATTAGAAATTCAAATAATTGTGCAGACTCGCCCTCTTATCATTTTGACAAATTTTGTGGATATATTTATGGTAATTTAGCATGTTTTCCTCCTATTTATTGATTCATTTTACTGATTTGATTTTTCTAAAATATCCTTTTCCTCTTTTACTCCCCCTTAATTGATTTATGATCATTATTGAATTCTTAAATATTCTTTTTCCTTCTTTACTTCCCGTAATATTATTCTACCATTTCTAATTTTGGTAGTGTCTCATAGCCCCTTAGCCTATTTAAGGTCAACCCCTTCTCATTATTTGGGGACAAGCTTACGCACTCTACAGACTCTATACTCTCTATATTCTCTATACGGACAGAGCTTTTCATTTTCCTCTTTTCTTAAACAATTTACACACTCTACATTCTCCACAACGGACAATCTGCACACTCCCTCATACAAAAGCTTTTAAGCAAAAACAAAAGTTACTTGATTTTCTTTTTCTGAGTTGCATTTCTACCTTCGGAGCTTTGGTCTCAATCTGTCTATGGCGATTCATGTCTGACTTTTGATATTATTTGATTTTCTTATTATTGTCCGTTATCATCAACCGGTAAGTCCCTGTCGACGTAATTTCCTTTATACCTTATATGATGATGCTAGTAAACATGTCTATAGAATTATTCAGTGTTTGCTTACTATGTCTGTATTATGTTATATTCTCGCTTGTACTGCTATCGTATATTGTCTCACAGGTGTAATACATAGTTTCGTAGATTTGAAGAGTCGCCGGAGTATTGGGGAGGGGCTGCCCATTCCTTTTTCTTTATTTAGTTTTTTATTTTAATTCATTGTGTTGTAATAACTTTTGTAAACCTCAGTGTAATAATAAATTTATGGAGAAAACTTGGAGGCGGGGATTTATGTGCTCTACGAATCACGTAGGCAAACAGAACTTAGGTTTATGTGTTTTACGTGCTACGTGAATCACCTAGGCAAACATAAGTTAGGATTCATTAATTAATGTGTTTGTTGCCTAGAAAGCATGCTTTAAGGATGATTAGCTAACTTTCGATTTGAATTAATAGGTTTTCTGACATCGTCGTTAATTTCCAACGTTTTTATCACAATTTTCAGTAATATAAATAATTCTCGACATAAAAAGGATACAGTTTTGTTTGAGGCACTTGTTTCAATTTTCAGCGATATAAAGCTATCTTGTGCAATTTAAAATGAAGTTTCGGAATGATTTATTAATTTTCTGCAACATAGAAAATCACTTTTAGCATATTAAATTGCTTTTCCAGTATTTAGGAAATGAATTTTCAGCAATTAAAAAAAAGTCCAGCATGTTTATAAATTGTTCAGCATATAAAATTATTTTCCCAACACTCAGATTAATTTTCACTATTTTTGTTAATTTATATCATGCTTAACTATCTTTTACGTAATGAATTAACGGTTTCCATCCTGATTAAGTTTGACATGACATTTTATTCTTAATAAACTTACAACATTGTTTTAAAATGATTTACAATTATCCTTCGTCGATAATAATTATGTGACACTTAGATATCATGTCTATAGATTTAATTAACAAGTAAATAATTGTTACTTTAATTAACCAAGAGGCTTC
Organism: Capsicum annuum; assembly: GCF_002878395.1. Classification (NCBI taxonomy): domain Eukaryota; kingdom Viridiplantae; phylum Streptophyta; class Magnoliopsida; order Solanales; family Solanaceae; genus Capsicum; species Capsicum annuum. The sequence continues at coordinate 38,017,560 of NC_061120.1, read as the reverse complement.
TTTGAGACTATTATGTGCTACTTGATGTCCTATTTATTTTACGCGCTTTGAGTCTAATTAGGAAACATAGCTTTGCTTGTCTAGACCACAAATTCAAATTAGCAAAATCTAATGCCTCTTAGATAATTGGTTGTGACGATAGGCATTTTAGAGGCGTTAGTTTTATCCTTTCTTTTAGAATGCTTTTAAGTTAACCTCCAGCCTAGGGGGTAGTCATTCGGAAGTGATGATACCCAACATATATTACAGGATGCATGACATTGTCACTTGTCTAAGAATTCAACTGTTGGATAATGGGTTGGATAATGATTTAACAAGTTGAGGTACAAATTCGAATGAAACCAAAATATTCCTTTGTTTAAATTTTCGAATTCGTTCTTTCTATTACAGTTACTTTATCTGTTTATTTATTTGGGGCAGTTTAAGCTCTTTAATATAATAGAAAGATTTTGTTATAAAAATGTGTTATTTCTCTCTTCTTGCTTGTCTTCCTTACATTATTTCATGTCTTGTTTATTGGTTTACCACTCAGTAATATTAAGTAAATAAATAAGTGAAGTTTGTTTATCACGTAGAATGCCCACATAAAGTATGAATTCAATTGGGAAACACCTTTGTGGACATCAAAAGGTGCCTAACACCTTTCTTTCGAGGTAATTTGAACTCTTACCAGAATTTCTGGTGAACTAAGACTAAATAACAAAATAGATTCATAGTTAGCCTAGACCAGTGCCCTAACGCACCTTAATACGTTAGATGGCGACTCTTTACATATTTTCAAATAATCTCAAAAAGAGTAGTCACGTCAAATTTCGTTATCGCGAGAAAAATGAGGCGCAGCAGGTAGTATCTCACACACATATGGCACAAAGTCAATATCACCAACTACTACCTATCTAGTTCATGCAATTATCAAAAATGGTTATCATGTCCCAAACACTAATTCCATAACAAGATCCACAAACTTTACACATATATACATCAACACAGTTCTAAATACTCAAAATTTTAGAGGGGTATAAAAAATCAATCAAAATATGACTAGCACCCTAAATGCTCAAAATCTCTTAATTATACAAAAATAACACAATACGAAGAAAAATATAATACGACACATAATTATTCTAGACATGTCGATTAAACAATCATACTACAGCCGACAGAAAAAACAACACAATAACAAAAACCTTCGGCTGGATAGTATGCCCACCCCCAACTGAAAATTGCACGTTGACCTCAATGCGTTAAACAAAGAAAAACATACGAAAGTGAGAACATACCTGGGATGCATAAAGAACTCAGGTCAGGAGCCTCTTCAGATGGGGGCATGTCAGCTAGCGGAGGCGATGGTAGTGGCGGTGCACTACTAGTGGATGCACCCTCTGTTATAGATACATGCATCTGCCTGTCGATGAATGCAGTCTCTAAAGAATCATGCCTGTCTTTTTTAACGTCCTCCTCTTCTGTTATATTAGGATCCTACAAGTATTCTAAGTGACCTCTCTTGGTCCCAACTACTGGGGCCTCCTCATCATCCCCCGCAAACAAATCAAAATATCTCAGTGCACACGGAGGTGATATCTGAACCACATGGGGTATAATCAAGGGAGTAGCTGCTACACAGCTCTCTGCAAGAGAGCGTACCTCTGCTCCTAGGATATTAAAATCCTTTCTCATCTAAACTAGGTCTGTCACACCTGTCTCTGTATATAGGGATGTAACCCATTTTTGTAGCTCATTGATCCATGTTAGAAAATTAGCATGTAGCTTTAACAGTGCGGCTCTCTGAGCAGTTCCCTCATCTAGCTTCGGCCTACTCAAACTTGGTCCTAATTTCTGATTTTTTTTCCCAAAGAGGGTAGTCATCTCGGTCTCAACAACCTTCAACTAAGTAGCTATGACCCTCTGGCTATCCACAAAGATCTGGAGAAAATCACCAGATATAGTAATCATACCTGTCACTAGAGCTGTAGTAGATGGGCGAGCAGGCTCTGTAGATGTACCAATCGGCTTTGAGATCGAAGCTGGGGCTGAAGAAGTAGCCTATATCCCCTTGCACTATGTACTCGAATCAACAACATCTCTCTGATCCCTAATTTCCATGTTAATACCAACACCCACATTATCTCGATATGTCTTAGTAGGCTCTGTGGAAACTCCCGGGCTCTTAGACTGGGCCTATGGTACTGTTGCCCTCTATCTCGATCTCCAAGAAGTGCTTGAAGGTGCTAGACCTTTCATGGTCCTCGTCTGCGCAGTGGTGGTCATAGGTACCCTCTCATCAACACCTGGTAACTCAGGCACATTGACCTTATCATATAGCCTCTGAATCATGCAAGGAAATGAAAGATTATTCATCTCACCAAAGGCTCTGTCTTGTAACTCATGCCTCAGAATAGCAGTAAAGTCAACATCATAATCGGCCATCAGACAGGGAACCAGTGTTTATCCCTCTTGCGTCAATGTGCTATCCGAAGTAGTGGGTATCATCTGGTATCTAATTAGCAACCGCCAAAACTTGGCCTCTTCTGTCAAGAGGCCTTTCTTGATCACGGTTTGCCCATCAATCCATGGGGTTGCATCACCTAGCGGTGAAATATAACTGGCTATCCACCTAGCCATCTCAATCCTCTCTAGACAGTGCTTAACATCCCACATGATATGTCGATCCCTGTTTGATCCTCAATCTGTGGTCACACTCTACTGTAGATGCAGGAGTGATGCAATCTAGGCCAAAGATAACTCTGTGGATAGTCTCTGTCGATATATCAACTCTGACCCTTCTAATTAGTGTATGATCAAGTTGTAGATGCTGCAAAAATTTGATAAAACCTAGATGCTGGCACATAGGAAGCACCATTATAGCTCTGTAGGGTGAATAAAAATCCTATACCTTAGCCGCGCTGTAGGAACTGAGTTTCTGCCAAATGCTACCCACAACTGTGGTCCTCGATCTAGCCCAGATAGGTCAGGTGCTCCTCATAAATACATCTCTTAGTCCTTCCTATCTCCCAAATATGACTATTATTAATATGATAAATCTCCCGTATCCTTTCCACACACCACCTCAAATGTCCCTTTTCAAGAGGTGTATTTGGGGTATCTGTGGGGCTCTACTATACTAACGCATCGTAGGAAGGCTTCTCAATACCCTCATCAGACTTGGTTACCTCTGTTTATTGTACATGAGTAGCAGCACCCTCCTAAGATTGGGGCACCATAGATGACTTCTCATGTTCAACCTCATCAGATGAATCCTGGGACCCTTACTTAAACTAAGGGTCCTAAGCAACAACCTGTGTAATAGATTCAAACTCTGTATCCTCATAATCATCATCATCAGGTAAAAGAGTGTGAGGGGGCGATATCCATGCGGAATTCATCCTTGGTCGGGGTACAACTGACTGAACAGCCTGATAATTCTGTCCTCTCGTGACTCTGTGTGTCACCCCAACGGCAGTGTCTCTAATCCTGCCTCGAATACTCCTCTACTGAACTAGGCTCAAGAGACTCTGCCATCTCCTCAAAATACCGGCGTTCATCTTCCTCACCACTTTAGGTGCCATATGTACCTAAAAAATCAGTTATCAGTTTCCAACAAAAGTGAGGGATAGCAAAAGTTGAAAAAAAACTACAAATTCAAAAAGTTTAAATTTTTCCTCAATTTTCACATCCCTATAACCTATTTGAGATTCCAACAAGTCCAATGAATACACACTAATAAAGAATCATGAATTCCAAAGAAAATGAACATGCTTAGCTCCTGGTATTACTCTATTCATTTAAGTTCAACTTTCGGTCAGGGCCTAAACTTAGAATCCTAGTTCAAAACAAGGCGTTATATTATGATTTTAGGCTACTTCAAGGCTCCCACATACAAGAATGATAGTTTCTATATATTTTGCAATGGAATACACATATCAACTTGTTTAAACAATAAATAAACTAATATATAACCATCAGGAGCCGAGAAAGTTATCTTTTATATAAAGAACCGAGAGAGAATAATGAAGAACTCAAGCAAAACCAAGGTTGAAACTTGTTTTTAGCGTGTTGGGACAAGTTGGTATCTCAAATAAGTTTTAATTTAGCCTTTACTCAAGTGTGGAGTTAGTTTATGTTTTAACAGGAAAGTTTGAATTCAAGAGAAAAGTGAAGTTTTTAGGATTTGAACGAGTTAAAATGAGGGTAAGAATGTTTATATATAGGTGGGGGGCTGTTTTAGGTCATATTTAATATTGGTGGGCCCAAAATTTAAATTAAAAATCAAGCCCACCAAGTGACCTAGTCGCGGCTTGTACCTGCACCCTATACCAGCGATCAGGCCTTAGGCGCAGGTACTGACACAAGTGCCGGGCCAAATATTTTGGCCCACTAATCTATAACTCAGACTCGGTGTTTTGATATTTTTTTCGATATTTATGGTCCCACATCCTAAGTTTTAGGTCCCAAAAGTAAAATTTAGTGCCGGAGTCTGTAACTACCATTTTTCATCCTCAAAATTTTAACTTTTCAACTCATTACTCAACTTACCATGTGGGACTTGTGACCATGATAGGTTGATCACACAATCCTCTTACCTGGAAATTGATGAATGTAGCATTTTTTACCGTATTTGGGTAAGGTCCAAAATAAAAAAACCTACAAAAAAGACCAAAAAAAATATGAATACTAAAATAGTGGGTTGCCTCCCAGTTAGCACTTGATTTAATATTGTGGCACGATGTGTCTATGTTGGTTACTCAAACTTGACTAACAAGCCCATGGGTTACCACCCATGCAACGCTTAATTTAACGTCGCGACACGACGCGAGTATTTGACTACTCAGAATTCATAAAGTTACCCATAGGAGTATCCTCCATGATCATCAATACAATCAATCACTGACACTACCCTCATATTGATTGGTTGTTTCATTAACTTTCGGATGTTGAGTGTCGCCTCCTCACCATTGACTCAAAATTTTAACTTACCTTTTTCCATATTAAGCATAGCTCTACCTGTGGCCATAAAAAGTTTTCCCAGTATAATGGGCATCTCGGTGTCAACCTCATAGTCCAGGATGACAAAATCATCTGGAAATATAAAGTTATCCACCCTCATGATCACATCAAATAAAATTTCCACAGCCTTCTCTACTGTACGTTCAGCTATCAACAGTCGCATCATAGTCAGATTCGGGGATTCAAGCCCAAATTCTTGAATATGGCCAGCGACATCAAATTAATGTTGACCCCTAAATCACAAAAAGTTCAGGTAAATCGGGATGATCCAATAGTGCATGGTATAGTGAATTCTCTAGGATCACCCTTTTTCTGTGCCAAGGATCTAGTCATGACTGCACTGCAGTGGTGCACACCATTAACATCCTCAATAGTCACTCCTTTCTTTTTTGTAACCAACTATTTCATGAACCTAGCGTATCCAGGCATATGTTCTAACGCCTCAAGGAGAGGTATGTTTAAGCTCAATTCTCTCAGTATCTCAATAAATCACTCAAACTTACCTTCTTCTTTCTTTTGCCTTAATTTCGGAGGATAAGATGGGGGTGGTCTTGGAATTTGTCTAACTTCTGGCTCAATTACCGAACCCTTACCTTTATCTTTAGCAACTGTACCTTTATTACCTATTACCTTCTCGAACTCAACAACAACTGTCTCATCATCAACAGCTTCATCAGCAAATAATGGGGATCCATAGTAGTGATACCACTACTCATGGTAATAACAAGTACGTGACCATCGTTTCTTGAATTTTGCATTGTGTTGCTCGGAAGGGTACCTGGCTGCCTCTGGTTTAGAGTTGCTGACATCTGCCTAAATTGGTGCTCTAGCTGCTTGATAGCAGTGGAATGTGACTCGATCTTCTGGACTAACCCTGAAATATCAACCTCAATCTTCTTAAGGCTGGTCTCCTGACTTTCTTGACCCTTTACTAGCTTACCCAATATTTCTTTCATTCTGGATTCTGCATCATGTTTGCCAGGCGGTATGTACCTGTCATCCTTCTCTTTCTAGTCATCCTTCTTTCTTAAGTAACTATATCGCTCTTTGCTACGGTCTCTATATCTATCATAGTAGTTCTGACATTGTTTCTTTGCCATTGGGCTCAGAAACTCGCTATCTGATGATCGATATAATTAGCATCCTCTTCCAATTCTGACTCGTACACTTTGGAAGTTGACCCTATATTGTTACTACATTCACTTTCTCAAACGTTGCTGCTATAAATTGCTTTGCTAGTACTCCTAAATCAGCCCTTAGTAACACAATTCTTGCAATATTGTATCATCAATTGCTCTCTGGTCGAAGGAGGCACTAATAACATAAGTGTCAGATCCCCTCTCAGCTTCTCAAGTTTGCCACCTTCAATTAGTGAGTGAGATCCGCTCTGACATCTCTGACATTGCCTCCCAATGTAGTCTCATAAAAGCTCCTCTAGAGATGGTGTCTTCTATGGCTCTAAACTAATGGTCAGGGATTTATAGAATATTTCCGAAAGCTCATCCATGATAATTGATGATTTCTCACCATACTCATCTTCTTCTTAAACCTGAACCAAGTCTCGTACATGAACTCTGACTGCGGCTACCTGAAATTATAAATCTTTTCCTTAAGCAGCAATATACTTGATGGAGGGAAGAACCTATTTAATAATTATCTACGCAACTCGTTCCAAGTTGTGATAGGGCTTCTTGGTAATTCCCCTAACCATAAAGATGTTTCTCCTGTAAGTGAGAAGGGAAAAAGCCTCAGTCTAAGTACTTCCTGATCTACCCCTAAAATGGTATACGAGGTATAGATCTCAAGGAAATTTTCTAGGTGTAAATTTGCATCATCGATAGGCAGTCCTACAAAAATACCCTTTAAATTTAAAAGTTAGATCATGGCACTCGTGATGTTGAATTTGATGCATGGGGAAAAACATGAGGTATTATGGCTCCCATCTCGATCGGCTCAACATATCCCAGATCTTTCTTATCATCTATATATGGCTGCATGTATTGATATGTTGGGATTACTTGAACACGAAAACCTCTAGCTCTGTTCTGAATCCTATTGAGTGTTGCTCGACAATCTGCTACTTGTCTCTGCTCAGCAAGCTCTGCCTATTTAGCTACCCTATGAGCTCCTTTTGTTACCCTGTTCTCTATATCATCTTGAGCAATAAGCTCACCATCTGATAATCAATAATATCTGCACTTCTTCTGGAGGTGGGGGAGGTACAATATCATGAACCCCTTCAGAATTATCAGGTCTCTTCTACCCAAATATCCTACAAGGTGTTTGTAGGATCCACTCTGGATTCAAATTGGGAGTAAGTGAAACACCCTGGGTTTTGACCTTTAGAAAATTTCTCCATTTTTGGACCTTCTGGACATCATACGACTCATCATACTAGTTATATAGTGAGGGTACGAGTCAATGACCCAGACGTGTATTATCCAGTGTTAGGTGGTGTTGGGTGGTTGAGTTTCTAGAATGGATACGACTAGGTGGGTACTAGTTGTATGGTTGTTAACGGGCCGTTGGTTTGAGTTTTATTTCACTTAATCTGAAACTTAGTAACTTAACTTGGATCTGAGTACGAGTGGTTCACCATGAGTCATGAGATAAGGTATGAGTGGTATAGTCTAACTCGTATATTGGACAGTGTTAACCCCCTCTACATTCTGTCTAAGGTACGGGTTAAGGATACGTGTCGTATACTTGGGTATGATTGGGGTTTGATGATCATATGTTCGATAGTGTTGGGGGTCCAAGAGATGCCTAGGGTAGAAGTAGTGGGTACCACTCGTATGATAGGGTACGAGTTGTATGGTGGAGTCGAACCCTCCTGCAAAAAAATAATACAGTTTAAGTTGGGGGTATTCTAGACATTTTCCCTTATAACTCCTTGGGCCCCCATGACTTAAAACACCTTTTGGGGCATTATTAACCTATTTTGCAATCAATCAAACACTCTAAAATCTTTCAAAATCTCTCAAGGCTCTTAGGTTAAGCAAATTTAGGATTTCCTCCAAGGTGATCAATTGAGGCTCATAGGGGTGATTTTTTCTCATCCTCTTCTCAATCTAACGCACGTTACTTCACCCTCATTGTTAGTTCTAACTAAATACATGTTTTATGAATTATTTTCATAGCATAATTATTGTATGGTTTTGGGTTTTCAAATATGTCTTGGGGATTTTGGTTATAAATGTTTGGTTATGGTTTCACCATGTTTTAATTATGGATTTAAATATTTTAATGGTAGATTGGACATTTGGTTGCATGGGAATGATTAATTGGTACTTGGTTTTGGTTTTGGAAATACTATGCCCCCAATGTGTTTTATAAAATGCCTATGAGAATGCTTTTACTATATTATTGGACTTTTAATGGAAAGATTGCTTAGTATAACTTGGTAATGGAACCCTAAGTGGTATAAATGGTTTAAATGGTTTAGAATGGTTAAATGGTATGGTCTTGATGGTTATGGTTGGTCTAGTTGAAAGCCTTGTGGGGTACAAAGGAATCCCCCAAGCAAACATAATAATGATCACTTGTGGGGTACATGGGATTACCCCAAGTCAACTTAATAATGTAATCTATGGGTACATGGTAATCCCTTCTTCTTAAAAAAGATGGCTAAGGACATTGCTTGCAAGCTATAGTTGATATGAAGATACCACTACTTACAGGCTTGGTTAATAATAAATGGAATGGTGGTTTGGTTATGCGGTAATGGTTTTAATTGGGAAATAATAGTGTAGTGTGATATTCAACCGTGAAGGTATGAGTCCGATGGACGGACACTAGAAACTCATATTTACTGACATGAAGATTGGTCATAGCGACCATATATGATACTTACGGGGTACACTAGAATCCCCTAAGTACACTTGTACATATGTATCATAAAGAGTGAAGGGTACTCGGGAATCCCCTACTCCTATGTTATCTCTGGCTCATACGTCTACACGCATCCAGGCCCGTTCAAGGGGTTACACTGGACCCTTATAGCCCGTGGGTGGTTCTAGGACGGTTAAGCTACACATACCCAATTTAATAGTTTTAAAAACATGCTAACCCCGATTCCCTTTCCCAACATGGCTATATAAATATATGTATGGTTGTGAATGCATATGGTTGATTTACCTAGTTTTAAAGGTTGGCATTATTTTACTATTATCCTAAGTACTTGCTAGCGCTCACCCGCTAACCCATCTTCGGGTGGCTATATCCCCACGCGTTCTACTCCTCCCTCACGCTTAGTGATCAGATTTAGGATCTGCTCAATTAGATTGAAGTGGTGTGCTTTCATATTTCGAAAGGCTCCATTTTATGTCATGGATATTTTTACATACTTTGGTTATTATATAAACTATGGTTTGGGCTATGGTCAGGGGCATGTCCCGATCGAATATTGTTTTACTTTCGGTTAGAGGCTTTATAGGACTGCTATGTTGGTATGGACGATGTCAATAGTGTTTTCAGCCTTAGTATTGGTATTGGGGATGATACCGTTTGACTGTATTTATGATTGTTCTATCCTATTAGGTTATGGACTCATACTTGGTTATTGTTTGGTTTGGTTTTGGTTATTGGTTGGATATTGGTTAGTTGGAATTGCTTAGGTTGGTCACGGTGATGGACCTATCCTAGAGTCTGGAATTTTAATAAACGTTATCTTGTTATATGTTCAAAATTCATCCAACTCAGGGTACGTGTTTTGAGGTTAGGTTGGGTAACAGGGGTAGTCCTCGGTCCTGATTGGACTTGGGATCCATATTACGACAAGGCCCCAGTTTGGGTCGTGTCAGTAAGGGTTTACCTCTACTTTGTGTGCTTGGCATACACCGGTATATGCCCAACTTAAAAAAAAAAAAAAAAAACCCAAAAACTGTAACAATCTCAAATTAATACTAACACTGTGTTCCCTGGCAACGACGCTAATTTTTTGATGACTTCCAAGCAGTACCTCCTTTTAGATAATGATATGGTCATTGTCAAGATATAGTAACCCAACTAATGTTGGGGTCCAATCCCAAGGGAAGACTTGGTTTAGAAGATCTTAACAGTTACAGTCAATGGGCAAAACAGAAAAAGTAAATAGGGGGATTTGTTTATAGTAATCAAGAGTAAGGAACTATATTAACTTGGTTAAAATCAGTCGTAAGTGGACACTAGGTTTTCCCTGGCTTCTCAACTCCGTAGGCTTATCATGCGTTGTTGAACCAATCCAATACCTTGCATGCAGAATCGATAAGTTATGTATGTACCTTCTACAGTTTTTTGGATGAGTAGAAGGATTTCACCCTTTACATTTTGAGTCTCAAGGTGTCGCACTACTAGCTCTTATCTTGATCCCAGTTAACCATAACCTTTTGAGTCTCTAGTTATTAGATGAAACCTAACCATCTTACGTAGATAGAACCTAGAAGTATGGATCTATAGTTAAACTCCAAATTACTGTTGACTTTATCTTTTTCTAGTCACTACTCCTCTTTTGGAGTAAGTAGCAATATCTAGGCGGGATCCTAATGTGTTCACCTATTAATAAATCAATCATAATGAAGATAAAGCAATATATGTCATTGGTATTGGTTCAGATCAACAATCGCACTTCCCCTACTTTGTCAATTCGCAAAGGTTTCCACAACCCTAGCTATAAGTTTTAGCTGCTCATGATTGTGAAGAAATCAATAACATTCATAGATATGATTGTGAAGAAATCAATAACATTCATAGATATCACAATGACTAGATGAATAAAAACCTACAACCGTAACTGAATAAAACAATCAAAGTCAATAAAAGAGAATCCCAAGATCAAATATGGATCTTGGAATCAAGATATGTTTCTGAGTGTCAAAAGTGTGTAAATCCTACTAAAAAGTACATAGGGGGTAGTTATCGTACATGAGAAAACCCTAAAAACAAAGCCTGAATGAACTAGAAGAAAACTGGATTGGTGGCCACTTGCTCTCTGTACCTGCTGTCTGGCACAGCCGCAGATCGCAGGTTGTAGATGGACAAAGTCCTTCAAGTCAGCTCTCGGTATTTTATATTTCTGGCATCTGCTTTATATACATACGGTCTGTAGGTCTACATGCGGTCCGTGGGTTGAGTTAGTAGGTGCCGGGAGTAATTTATCATCTCTTCTTCGACTCGCAAACATACTTGATGATGATCAAGTTGAAAAACATACCGATTATCTATAATCACTCCAAAAGTATCCAAAAACACCTTATGTACTTCTAATAAAAAGGCCTCAGAAACTTGTATCTTTTCCTCATTTTAAGCATTGAAAGTGCTATATCTCTAGAGAACATCAGTCGCTACCAAATATAGTAACCCAACAAAGGTTGGGGTCGAGTCCCAAGGGAATACATGGAATCGTGGCTCTTACATGTTGTAATCAACTGGCAGAACTGAAAAAGTAAATGGGGGTTTTGAGTAGAAATATCAAACAAGTGGAAAATATCAACTTCGATTGTAATCAGACATAATTTAACACTGGGATTGTGTTCCCCTTGGCTTCTCAACTCAATAGGCTTATCATGCTTTGTTGAACTAACATGATACCTTGCATGCAGAATTGATAAGTTATGTATCTTCTACAGTCTTTTGGACGAGCAGAAGGATTTTACCCTTTAACTTTTGAGTCTTAGAATATCACCTTACTAACCCTTATATTAATCCCAGTTAACTATTGTTTTTTCAGTCTCTAGTTATTAGATGAAATCTAACCATCTTACTTAGATAAAACCTAGTAGATTGGATCGATTGTTAAACTCTAAATTATTGTTGTCATTATTTTTTCCTAGTAACTACTCCTCTTATAGAGTTAGTAGCAATAATCTACGCGAGATCCTAACATTTGCAACTGCTAAGATAACTATTAAAGTGAAAACAATACAATACATGCATGAGTATCAGTTCAGGACAACAATAGCACTTTCTCTACTTCGTCAATCTGTTAGGGTTTCCACAACCCTAGCTAAGGGTTTTTAGTCGCTCATTCTTATGAAGTAATCGACAACATTCATGATTGAAAGCATAAGATAAAATCACAATAATCACAAGTAAAATACCAATATCACAACTGAATTAATCAACCGAACTTAATACAAGAGGATTCCAAGACCAAAATTGAATCTCAGAATCAAAATATATTTGTAAGTATCAAGAGTGTGTTACTTCTACTAAAAAAATACATAAGGGGTATTTATAGTACACGAGAAAATCCTAAAACCAAAGCCCAAACAAAATAGGATAAAACAAATTGGGCACTTGAGGTCTCTACATGAGCCCTGGCTTTGGGCGCATGTGGTACATGCGGCCTGCAGGGTGGGCGTATGTAGTGATCGCATGTGCCCTAGTCAAAAAATTCTGCAAGTTAGCTATAGAGATTTTGGACTTCTGATACCTGTTTTGCCCACATGCGGTCCACATCAATACTGTAATGTCTATAAAAGATGAAAAAATGGGTTAGCCTTTGGATTCTAGCTAAACAGAGTTATTTCATACTTTAATATTGTATGTGGATAAGGAAAGGTTGGTTCAGTCAAGCAGACGTACAACATCACCACTTTAGAAGACAATGAATGTATCCCTAGAAGAGATGCTGGAAAGTCAAAGTCCACTGTATCTGAATTGGTAGATACTCAGAAGAGTCTAATCGATGAGTTGGATGTTATGACAACTCTGATGGTTGTAAAAGATATTAAGACTGTTGCACTGAAGGTAGCATCTATGAAAGGAATTAAAGAGGGAACCAGTTCAGGTGGGAAGTTGAATAATGAAAATGTTGCCCTGCAGAAAAGGGTGAAGAAGTTGGAAGCTAGAGTTGAAGTCTTGACTAAGAAGAATGAAGATTTAACACAACAGATTATCAAGTCTTAAGCTGCTAAGATTTAGAGGATAACCATACTCCTCCAGCAGTTGTCTCATACTTTCGGTCCTTCTTCTTAAATCCTTCCCCACCTAGTCCCTACTTTTTTTCCCTCTTAGCCCTCATTTTTAAGCCCTGTCAAAATATGTCCTCTTAAGTTTTATTGTCTTTGGATTGTCACTGGCACAATTATTATTATGTTTTTATGGTCAATGTCTTTGAATAGTGTTTAATACTGCCTTACTTGATCAATGCATGAATTATTTTTGTGTTATCACTTGTCTTAGTTTTCTCCAATTTTTCTTGCTCATGTAAGTGTAGCCTCAATGGCCATGAATTAACATACATACTTATCTATGTTTGGTTTACTTCTTAACTATTTTGATAATGCCAAAAGAGGAAATTTAAGGTGTAACGGGCATAGTATGAGGTGTGAAGGTTAATGTATAGTTGGGCATGGAATGAGATGTGAAGGGAGTAGATATGTAGATGGGCATAGTATGGGATGTTAAAAGGGAACAGGAATAATTGTGGGGTTGTGAATGAAGATAGATAGGGGTTCTTACACTTATGGGGAACCTTTGGTGCTCATAGACAGGGGAAATAAGGTAAAGGGTTGCTTAGGGGTATTAGTGATAAGGGGAACATATGGAGATAAAGGCTTAAGGTCATGTATTACTGAGTCCTGGTGTGTATGTTGTGCATTGTGTTATGTATGCTGTGTATGTTGTGTATTGTGTGGATGTTTGAAGATGTTAAAGACTTGCATGGGTTTGTTATCATAAAAATGGGGGAAATTGGTAAGTCCTTAGTTTTGATGATTGACGAATTGTATATTGGGACCTATTTCCTAGATATTGTGTGATGACAAAGTTGCTACTACTTAGGGAACAGGTTGGGCTTACCTGTCACTATCACAATCAACCTCACAGCTGGACAAAGGTACAAAAGTTGGTGAAAAGTTATTACCACCTTTTTGTCTCAACCAATGGAATTCCTCCTAGGTTTTATTTTTTCATACATCTATTGTTCATCTTCTCTAACCAAAAAAATCAAGCTTCCATATACTTACAATACATATCTCTCTCGTAGCTCTTAGATCAAAGACTCACTTTGCAACAGGGAACTGATAGCTCATCAAATTGTATTTTACCTTCTTGTTATATTTGAGTATTTGTATTGTGATATTAAATGTTACCCACTTCTGCTTATTTTATTATTAGTAGGTGTTGTGGTGTAAACCTCATTTCTTTGTAATCATCTAGAGTTAAGTGATTCTCAAGCTAGGGTTAGCTTGTTATTCCATTTAGAGTTAGCCGATGTGCGGGTGCAGTAGAGTTACTATCTCTTACTTTTAATAGAGTTATTACTAGGAGAAAAGGATTAGAATGTTAATCCTTGAAGTCTGAAGTTTGTATTCAAGTTGCTTGAATATAATGGAGCTTAGAAATCCTGGAGGCAGGTCGTGTTTTTTCTCCCTTGAGCAAGAAGTTTTAACGTAAAATTTTTGTGTCTACTATTTACTTTCTCCACTCACTTTATTATTTAGTTTCTCTTAGTTCTTACTATTTGAGTCTGTCTGGGAACAAGTCCCAAGTTGAGGAGCAACCCACTACAACTCTTCATAGTGGAAGGTAGAAGCCTAGAATCAAGGATAAATATAGCAGTTGATTCTCTCTGAGTCTAGATGATATCTGGTGATACAAAAAAGCAATTGTTTGAGCAAAAAAAATTAGAAAAAAAAAAGTGAAAGGTAAAGATACCAAGTAAACATAGAGATTTAGATCGGTGATGAAGAGAATAAACGTGGCAAACTTCATGGCAGATTGAATGACATGTAACAAAAGAGACGTGAAAGGTCAAAACTATCCTTAACTTGGGTTTTATTTCCCCCAAGCAAACATGTTGAAAGCAAGCTTTTTCTAATATTGTAGAAATTTAATATTTAAATGAGAGGGATACTTTGATGTATTAAGGGTTCGTTTGGTAACTGGTTAGAGTTCTACATGCATTAGTTATGAAAATTTGTATATTATTTATGCAGATATTAGTTATGCAGGAATTAGCCATTCATATACATATATATATATATACTAGTTTAGGATACGTGTGTTGCACGTGTATCAAGCGTTAATTAAGAATAAACGTATAAAAAAAAATTATTGTGTACAATATTTTATTAAATACCAAAATTCTATAAAGATATTGTAAAATTTTGAAGATAAAAAAAGTGTAGTTTATTAAAGATGAATTTAGTCGTTATTTTTATTTCCTAATTCTAAAAGCACTTTGTTTTTACGAAGAGTTACTTTTATTCTCAGGATTCTATATTTTTACCAAAATTGAGGGTAAGTCAGATGGCTATAAATCTTTATCATGTTAGGGGTGATGGTAGCAGGCATCAAAAGCAAGAAAATACCTGTATGAGGCTAATATTATGAAAAACATAATGTCCCCAGACTCTCACCAAGCCTAAACCTACCAAAAACAGTCAAAACATAACTACCTACTAACCTTCTATCCCACCAAGCCTAAACCTATCAAAAACAGTCAAAACATAACTACCACTAACCTTCTATCCTAATCTGAGCTCTCCATACCATTTTATCTAATGCATCTGTATAAAAAAGAATCATAACTTTCTTAAAACAAGTATAGTATGAGCATGCGACAACACTTACTAAACTCCCATAAAAGCAACAACATTACCAAAAACATAATTCATAAATCAAAATAATTTAACATTTTATCCTAATCTGTGACCTCCATACTTTCCTATGTAATGCACATATATAGAAAGAATCACAAATTTTTTAAAATAAATATACTACATACGTGCAATAACAGTACAACTAAATTGCACATAAAAGTTACGACATCACAAAAACATGATTTATGCATTAAAAAGAATTTAACCTTCTATCCTAATCTGTGACCTCTATACCCTATTTAATGCACCTGTATTTAAAGAAAAAATTTATATCTTTTTCCATGATAACAATTTGCATGATATCAAACGTTATAAAATAACTAACATTACTCATTTTTTTGTCATAATCTATTAACAATTTTTACAAAAACTAAACATAAAAAAATTAATGCAATATTATAGTTATGAACATTATAAAACAATTTAAAATAATACTCATCTTTTGTCATTATCTATTTATATTTTTTATAAAAATTAACTATAAAAAGTAATATTTCTTATTTACGGTCCTAAAGTTAAGACTCTCGACATGAAATAAGGTTGATTTGAAATTGAAATTGAAATTTTATTTTGACATAAAATTTAAATTTTTGAGTTGTATTCTCTCATAAACATGAAATAAGTAATATTTCTCAAATTTTTATACAATCTTATTAAATTAGTAAATCACTTTTTACCCCAATACAAATAATATGTCCTCTATATCATTAAAATTAATAAAAGCACATTAGTTGACATCCGAAGAGCGTTGAACAATTAACAACAGTAAAAAATTTGATTACTTATGTTTACCTATTTTTCCTTCCTTGACTGTTGATATCTATACATATTCTTGTTTCAGATTTTATAGTTTATACCCTTCACTCCCTGTCTTCATGCGTCTCTTTTTCTCTTTTTCTTTTCTTCTTTTCTTCTTTTCTGCCTTTTATTTGATCTTTAATATAATATTTATTTTATTTGAATTCTTTCCTAAAATAATGCCTAGTAAAACTTCTTATATATTTATGAGTTTTACTTCTCATATATTTATGATTACTTAAACTTTTCATAAATTTATTAAATTCAGTATTTAATATTATAAGAATTTTAAAAAATTGTAAAAAAATTATTTTATCTATTGAAGAGTCTTTTAATAAGGATAATAAAATTTATAAGGGGGATCTAAAAATAATTTTGATCATATTTAGCCAAATAAATAAAGGAAGAAATCATGTCACATAGAAATATGCAAACACTTATCGGATAAATTATAAACTTAAATATTGATTAAAAACATAAATTCTAACAATATACAGCGATATGCCTAGTGTATTCCAGACAGTGAGATCTGCGGAGGGTAGAGTATATGCAATTTATGCTACTATCTTAAGAGGTAAGGTAGAAAGATTGTTCAAGTATTCACTTACGTAAATATTATTTTATAACTTTTCTTTTGTGAATCTAGTATATTACATACTTCTCATAAGGAAAAAATTAATCACCTAAATTTTAATTTCTTTGAAAAATTTAAATATTAGAAAAATAATTAAATTATAATTTTATCTAATATGAAATATAGTTTAAAGAGTAATATTAGAAGAACAATTGAGTGGGTTGTGACACTCTCCCCATCTATTGTTGTGATTGTTTTTGCACAAATACTCCCCAAGTATGCTTGAATTTGGTCTCCGAATTCCTACAAGTCTCTTTCTTTCTCCCATGTAGCTTCTCGCGCAGGCAAACCCTTCGATATGATCAAATACTCTGTGTTTGGCTTCTTACTATTTGAACAAACGATCTTCTTATCGATGATGGCTTCAATGTCCTTGTCATATTACGACCATAGTTGCCGCGGTGACAATCCTCATCTTGGATCCTCTTTATCTTCATGATAAAGTTTGAGAAGACTTGCATAACTTTAAGTATAGTATTAATTTGAGCCGATAAGGGATCTTATCAACCTTTGCCACAATCTTGATGGTTCTTCATAACTCCATAAGAGTCCTTTGTTAATATTTTCGAAGTATCTCTCTTTCAATCTATCAGAAGAGATAAAACTATTTATCAATCGATTTGAAAATAACATACTCATCTCGCTCTTTGTTCATTTTCACTACAAAATTATAACCTCCATAATAAGAAACATGTGAAGCAACTATAATTACTCGCTTCACGCCATTAAATTACTATTCAAGGACAAATTGAAAAAACTCACACACATCACCATAAAGCTAAAAAAAAAATAAAAGTAGATATGATGTAATTGTGTTCTACACGTAGTTTTCTAACGTCTTTATTTGGTTAAGATGAAAAAATCATAATATTTAACACTTCTAAATTAATTAAAATTTTATCTTATATAAAAATGAATTCCATAATTTTAGTAAGGGAAAAAGGTGCAAAAAAA
This sequence comes from Capsicum annuum, assembly GCF_002878395.1. NCBI lineage: Eukaryota > Viridiplantae > Streptophyta > Magnoliopsida > Solanales > Solanaceae > Capsicum > Capsicum annuum. The sequence continues at coordinate 37,999,584 of NC_061120.1, read as the reverse complement.
AATGCCTATACTTTGGTGAAATTTTTAGTTACACATTTTGAACTTTGCAGGGATCCTATGACTCCTAGACTTTTTTTTCTTATATTTAACTGACATATATTTACCACTTGGACCATTGCAAAATTTTAATATTGTGATACTTTGACGAACTGCAAATTTATAACAAAATTGAAGTAATTAATCTATAGAGTTGGAAATAAAAAGAGACTCCCGCAGTAATGTTAGAAATGGGACTCTTATATGGAAGTGTTAGGACTCCTAATATCGGCTACTTTGTGTTAGGACTCCTAATATCGACTACTTTATCCAAAATAGTGGCACGAAACTGTAGGACTTTCACAGTTGTTTGTTTTTCCTGCAAAGCAATTTATGATCTTTTTAAAATTTTTATTATTAAAATTAAATCCCAATTTGAAAAGAATGCATGAACTGTGATGAAGTTCAAGGATCTTATCAACTGAAGTTTGGTTTTTAAACCCTAAAGTCATTTGGTAAGTACAAATTTTTTTTCTTAAGGTCCGTAACATAAACTATGATCTAATCTTTAGAATTTTTTATAGGCTAGGACTTTGCTAATACTTAGTTATTCTTTAGTAAAATGTAATTGATTTTAAAGTCTTACTTACTTTTTCGTTCATCTTTATTTGTTAATTAACTTGACACATACAATAAATATAAATATTTTGCACTTAGAACTTTTTGTGTGTCGTTTAAATTGCATAACTTACATGTAATTTCTTTCAAACTTCAAAGAAAACGAAAAACATGCAAGAATGTTTTAAATACAACAACAAAAATAGATAACTAAGGAACTTCAATATGACCAAAAAAATCTTTTGAAAGGTAACCACTATTTCTATAAATAATAATATAGTTATAGATTAGATGACAAAGTAAAATTAAAAGCCTATAAATACAATATTCAACTACACAGAGATGATAAAGAAGTCTTTTTTCATAAGAAAAAAAAAAGTAATTTGTCGACATAGGTGAATAGAAATTATATTACCTTAAGAGAGGATGTAAGATTCCATCATGCCGATAAAGTTCGTTTGTAGATGTAAAAAGCAGTTGAGTGTTCTTTTTCACCTGAGATTGGTATAGACAGGATATCATATGTTTAAAAAGTTGAAAACATGATCAAGATTGAATGTCCATATAAAAACATATCTTGTTCAATATTATTGTAAGAGTAAAATAAGAATTTAGTGAATTGAAATAATCAGTGATTAAGGATTTAATGCAAAATTTATACTGAATAAATTGACGATTGTGAAAAACTTGTTTATTCATGAAATTATAAAAATAATATCGAATGATCGATTCATCATTGAGAATATCAACCTAAAAATATAAATATTGTGCACTACCAAAAAGAGAAACACTATGTCCGTAAAGATAGTTGAAAGAAGAAATTAAAGAAATAAACTTCGTAAAAATAGTTGAAAAAAGAAAGAGATAAATCTTTGATTTTTTTATTACTTCATTCAGCGATCACATGTTTGTTTTGTCCAATTTCTGAATAAAAAATTTATAACTGAAAGAGAAACACAGGAAATTATCAGAAGGAGAAATCCTCTATTAATGATCGTAGATAGTAACATGTATCCATAAACAATAAAAAAAAATGATGATAATGAAGGCTAGAAGATGGCTTGAATAAAACCAAAAAAATAAAAAAGTGGAAGAGAAGAAGCTACGTTAGAAGTCGAAAAAGTGTTGTATGTTTGTAGTAAATGCTTTTAATATATTACTATTATAAATATAGATTATAGATACGGCGTACAAAATATTTTTTATTAATAGGGTTCTGCTAATATAATAATAAAGACTTGGATATAATTGATATAGTCAATCTTTGGCTAAAAATTAGTAATGTCTATTTTAATGTTGCATATTTACGTAATCTTCTATAATTTTACATACTTTTGCTTATAATTGCTAAAAGAATTCTATTTCCATCTTTTGTGGAAGCTAGAAAGGAATTAAACTAAAGAGTAGAAATATATATTGAGAATTTTTCATTTATTCTTCTTTTTATTTTATTTTTTTTCCCTTTTTGTGTATGGAAAATTAACTTAAAAGGGAACTTAGATTTTTTCCATTTTTAAAAAATTTAAGTCTATAGGCGTGACTAAAATAAATATAGGATCTTTCACTCTTAATGTTAACATTAATAACGCAAATTTACTAAATTAAATAGAAATACCAAAAATAAATAACGATATCAAATATAAAGAAAGGAGACATCAGAATCCTATAATAAACTGCATCCTATAGACATAATTATTTTAGTACTAGAGGAGCACGACCCGTGTCAGCACAGGTTCAATATTAAAATATTTATTTATCTTTTCAATTTTGATATATTTAAATAAATTTTTTTAATAAAAGGATTGCATATGTTTTCTAGGATTTATCCGGAATCTAGCATGAGTTCAACATATGTTATTTTAATACATATTTAGATAATTTAAGTTGATAACTATTTTAATTTATAATATTTTTTATGTAATTTTTAAATTAATATACGCTATTTTTCTTGTCCAAATTATTGTGGCATTGATAGTCAATTATATTTTAAAAATAATTTAAGTTTTTAATTATTGTAGTTTATAATACTTTTCTTCTATTCCAATTTCAGTGACACTAATATAATTTCAAGAGTCGACCAAATATTTTATATCTTTAAATTTTTTAAGTTGTTAATTATTGTGATTTCTAGTATTTTTCATGTAATTTTTTTTTGAAATATATAACAATTTAAGTTGTTTTTAGATATTTTAAGTTGTTAACAATTGTAATTTATAATACTTTTTATGTAATTTTTGAATAATATATGCTACTCTCCTTGTCCAAAATTTTGTGTCGACGACAACCAATTATATTTTTTAAATAATTTAAATTTTTTATCATTGTGATTTATAATATTTTTTTCTATCTCACTTATGTGGCACAATGCTTAAATGACCATAATAATTAATTAGGGGTGATATAGTAAAATCACAATTGAAGCAGCCGAAGTAGAAATCAGTCAATTTTTAAATTTTTTTTGTTAATTATTGTTATTTACAGTACTTTTTATTTCATTTTCAAATAATATATGTTGTTTTATATTTTCTTATATCCCGTCCCAATTTATGTGGCACTAATATAATTTTGATAGTCAATCAAATATTTTATGTTGACATATCATTTTGTTATTCTTATTTTTCTAATACATAAATGACTTATAATAAGGAGTGATATAGTAAAATCATCGTTCGAAAGACGAAAATTTAATTTAAAATATTAAGAGCTAATTTCGTATTTTATGTCTATTTTATTTTTCATTAAATATTATTTATTTTTTTAATACCTAGATGACTCATAATAATTAATTAAGAGCGATTAATTATGTCATTACTATAAAAATTAATATAATTTTATCATATCCAAAAGTAATCATCGATAATTCACTGGAATAGTATATTAATTAAATACGGGATGCTATATTTGTATATGCAAAATATGATATTATTAAACATTATTGGATAGTGCATTATATTTATCTTTGACAATAGTAAAATTTTATTATATATTTTTCTTTATTTCTTTTTAACTTGATACATATTGACCCAACACAAATTCTAAGAAAATATTCATTAGAAATTTATTTTATTAAATTAAATTTATTAATTTTGTAATTTAAAAATTTAAATTTAAGTTTAAATTTTAGTATTTCTATATAAGGAAAAAGTAATTTTAAAATTTAAATTTACTAAAATAAATAAATAAATAAAAAGATTTTTTTATATAAAAGTCAATTAAAAATAATAAAATTGATTTACCTTAAATATTTAGTTTCAATTAATTAAGATAATTTTTTATTTTATCATAATTCATGCTGCACCGATAAAATTTTAAGAGTTGAATAGAACTGTTATCTATTTTTTAAAAAATATTTTAACTTGTTAATTATTGTGATTTATAATAATTTTTACGTAATTATCAAATAATATATTTACTCCTTGTGTCCCAATTTATGTGGCTTCGATACAATTTTGAGAGTCAACTAAAAATTTTATATATCTTTTAAATATTTTAAGTTGTTAATTATTATGATTTGCAGTACTTTTCTTTTATCTCAATTTATGTGGCATTGCTAAAATAATGAGAGTCAATAAAATTTTTATATGTTTTTGAAATATTTTAAGTTATTAATTATTCTGATTTGTGGTAACAAATTAGTTTTGAACATGATAGTCAATTAAATAAATAAATAAAATTTACTTCCAATATGTAGTTATAGTTAATTAATTAAATTAATAGAATATATTAAATATTTAAATCATTATGATGGAACAATGAAATTATTATATATTGAGGTATGGTATGTAATTAAGTGGGAGTAGAGGGGTTTTTTTTGGTAAGAGCCAATAAAATTTCTATATGTCTTTTAAATATTTTAAGTTATTAATTATTGTGATTTATGCCAATAAATTAATTTTGAACATGATAGACAATTAAATAAATAAATAAAATTTACTTTCAATATGTAGTTATAGTTAATTAATATAAAATAATAAAAAAATATTAAATATTTAAATTATTATGATAAAATGATAAAATTATTATATATTGGGGCATGATATGTAATTATGTGGAAGTAATTGGGTTTTTTGGTAATTAGAAGAGGTGGTCGAAACCACCTCTTTTATATAACAGAAAAATATAAAATTTAAAATAGTAGTAAAAAGACGATTTTATCTACTACAGAGTATTTTAATGAAGCGCAAAAAATTCAAATCACTTTTGTAAAGGTCTTTAAACTCTT